>NC_134455.1:261564896-261867771 GCF_047948215.1 Lycorma delicatula | reverse complement strand
GTTTCTTTTTTTGTTATGTAAAAAAAGGTTTCTTGCTTTAAATGCCATAAGTAAATACTTTTAATTCTGTTAATTTAATTTTAGTACTTAGGAAATAGAGGTAATTTTTGAAAGCTTTTATTACTTTTTGTTTGAATATTGAAAGGTTTTTATAAGGTTTTTTTTTTTTATTAATTAACTGTGTATTTATATATATATTATAATGTAACATAATTTAGAGTGACAAATATGAAAAACAGTCGACCTTTGTGTGGTAATTATTAAAAAAAAACAGTGTTTTTTTTAATAATTACCTGCATGCATATTTGATGGTCAATGTAAATTAATTTTAGAGGAAAATTCTTATTCATTTTTGTTTTTGCAAAAACTTTAAAAAAGATTGTTGTATTAACAACTTTTTTCCCCCCCAATAATACAATCAGTACCAGAATGAGTTGAAAATTAATTATCAGTGAAGCAGCTAAAAACACTGTTTAAGACAAGTGTCATATGTCCACTACACCATGTAGAACTGACCATATGAACATTGTGGAGCTAAAGGTTCTAAGAAGTGATCTACTTACATCAGTATGTTATAACCAGTAATAATTTTCCACGAAAATGAGTACATATTTGGAAGCAACTAGTTATAAAAAATATGCAAGTTATATTCAAACCTCAATCCCATGTCAACAATGCAGACCTGAAGACAAAAATATGAACATTGACTTTTGCAAAAAGTGAAGGATAAAGATATATGCACATGTTCATGTTTTATTTTTAAGTAAACCTAAATTCTCTGAAGCTTAAAAAGAATAAGAAAACATTTTTAAATACTATACACCTGTGCAAATCATAGTAATACAACACAGTATAACAATAAATAAACAATTTCTAAGAGGAAAAATTCATCAATTGAAGGAATGCATTATTTTGTAATTAATAATTACTTTAATGATGTCTTGAATAAATTTTTATCATCTATTGCACTGTTAGGTTTTTGTATTAAGATCCCAGTTTTTGATTGATTCTTTTGAAATTAAGTTATTTTGTTAGGTATGAATACCTTCTTTTCAACCACAATTCCATCTACTGATTTATGCCCAACTACAGCTAGCATTTTTTGGGGGGTGGGATGAGGGATTAAGACAAGTGTTGATGTTCTAACAACATTTTTCTTTGCCAATAATACAGTCAGTACCAGAATGAGTTGAAAATTAATTATCAGTGAAGCAGCTAAAAACACTGTTTTTTTTTAATAATTAACTGTGTATTTTTATATATATATATTTTTTGTAATGTAACATAATTTTGAGTGACAAATATGAAAAACAGTTGATCTTTGTATGAAGGTTCAATGTACCTGCATGCATATTTGATGGTCAATGTAAGTTAATTTTAGAGGAAAATTCTTATTCATTTTTGTTTTTGCAAAAACTTTTAAAAAAATTGTTGATGTATTAACAACTTTTCCATTTCATATATGAACCACCAAATACAGTATTAATTAAATAGATGTTACTAATTGATGGATACCAATCAGTTCTTATATCATCTTCAGTCATAACAATTTTTTGTTTTATTCTTGAAAATTATTGCATTAGATATAGATTCTTTTTATTATTTAAGAAAAATGTCATGCATTATCATGACTACTGATTACTTAAATCTTGACAACTGAAATCTTTTTTGTTGTGTTCTGTACTCTTCTTTGGAACTGATCTGTTTGCATATTCTGTTACTTACAATTGATGTAAAAATTTTAACTTGCAATCCTCTTACGTTTCAAAATTAGCTTCTGAAGAGTAGATATACCCTTTGGTGACATTACTAATAACAGCTTCATCAAAATCATTTACACAGGTTACTTTTTTGGCATATTAATTATTTTTGAAGGGCTATATGAAAAAGAATTGTCTTGCTTTTTTCTATTCTTTATCCTTTTTAACATGCTAACAGATAGATACTTTTGAAACTTGCTCTAAGATCTTTTTGTGATTGTTTGATGTGCCCTTGTGCACTCCACAGAAAGAACAATTATTTCACCAATGAAACGAAGTAGGCAGACTGTTAATATTATACAGCTGTGACAAAATACGAGAAATGATAATAAACAAACAATAACTGAATTTTATCATGGGAAGGTTAGTTATTCTGTTTTGTTCATAAATGTGGAATTGTGTGATTATTATATGGTGATCGTATTGTATTGGTTGGTGATGGGAAGAATAGGTTTCCTTTTACATGGACCAGCAGAGCTCACAAGTGGGTAGACTGCCTAAACTTCTAAAGTGATATTATTCATGAAGGAAGGAAGAAATTATTGAACTAATTCATTACACAAAGCATTTCATGAGAATTACTTAATATGTACATACATAATACTATATTTATGACAGCATTAAATAAGACTTTTTCAAGCAAAAGAGATAGCGTTTCTGTGTAGTTTATTCTCTTACTTTGTTTATGGGTCAGGTCAGTCAGAGCCAGTGTTGCCGGAACACCAGAGTAAGCTGAAATTTATTATGCAATGTCAGCTCTGAGCTTTGATGAACCTACATAATATTTCTCATTATTAAGGTCATTTTCAACCTCTCTCACAACAGCACATAGGTACTAAAAAACAAAGTAAGCCGGTATTCTACTTCTTAGGATAAATTTTCAACAATTTAACTTTATAGTTTTCACATTATTATATTTAATTTTGTGTAATTTTTATTTTCTTTTTCTAATTAGCTAATTTCTATGTACTTATCTTTGTGCGATGTCAGAGAGAATCAGAATCACGATTTATTCGTCATCAGAAAATTATTTTGGCCTGAACTTTTAATTTAACTGTAGCATCCACTCTTTCAAGTCTAAACACCGTGGATAAAGGTGTTCTTTGGTGGTTGGGATTCATTTAACCACACATTTCAGGAATGGTCGATTTGATACTGTACAAGACTACACTTCATTTACATAACTTACATTCATACATAACCTCATTCAACCTCTGAAGTGATAGCTTACGGTGATCCCGGAAGCTAAACAGAAAAAGAAAAATGTCTAAACAAAGACAGGATTGTTTAGCTCATGGAAGGCTTGGGTTCTTTTAAATAAGTTCGTTCTTGAACCGTTCATTTAAGAGTCCACTCACTAACCTCATCGTACTGTTTATTATGAAACGAAATAAGATAGAAAATGCTGTCTGCGTTCCAGGTCTGTATTCATTTTCATGATAGTTTTGTTTTATTTTGCATAAGTAAATAGACAAAATTAAGAACGATTCATTAATCTTTGCGTTTTTATTTATTTGACCCATTTTATGTTGCAAGCCCACAAAATTAATTATAACCTTCATCTATTTGTAATCCTGTTAAGCCGAAATAAAATTGAAATGTAAGGAAGTATAATTTAAACTAATATTGACACTTTTCATTAAATAATTTTTTTTTGGATGACAAATTTTAGAGTTTTTCGGTAAGGTTAGATTGATTTATGCAAAAAATTACTATTTGAAAGTTATGTGACGGGATTCAAACGAAACTAAATAGACCATTTTTAATAACTTAAAATATTTAGGTCGCTATGTCAGGTTCCTTTTGGTTTATATTTTAAAATAACCGTTGTTACTAGTCACATCTTGAAATAAAATTAGCATTTTTTTCTAAGAATAAGTCATTTTAAACAATTAGAAGAATTTATAAGTGGTTTTCACTAATGATTATTTGACAGATGTCAAATTTATTTATTTAATGTATTTGACAGATGTGTTAGTGATAATTGGCTTACAGATGATTAAAAAGTACAGGTGATTCTGAGCAGCTACTTCAACTACAATTTTATTCTTACTTTAATATACCTTAGTAAATATGCTTAGAATCAGGAAAATAAGATCTAAATGTTGGAAAGCAGGTTTAGACAATAGGTGACCTGTACAAGGTCCTAGTCCGCACTGCGTTTTCAGTATTCTAGTTAATTAGGTATCAGTTTGGTGAGTTATTGAGACTTGTTCAGATGCAAATCCATTCTTTGGATAGTTTTGGTTTAAGATTAGATTTTTTGGAAAGAAGTTAGGGATAAATTAGCAAGGTATGGTAATACTCAACACCATCTCATAGAACACTTGGTCAAATTTATGTTTAGACAGAATTATGTTTTAGTTACTATACACACACACACACACACACAGAGAGAGAGAGAGAGAGAGACTGACTATATCACATGTTCTGTGCTATTAGTCATGTGTAAAGCTGATAATCACCTTATGAAGAGATTTGTCAGTCACCTTCAACAGCTGACTCAGAGTGTGACTCTGAAGACTATTATGGGTTAGTCTGTAGTTTATTGCCCTCTCTACAAAACTCAATACTTAACCCAAACTTCTACCTACAAAATGGTTTAGGAGCTAAACAAGTTGCCATAACTCACAAAACTAATTGCTGATTGGCTAGAGCACTGATAACACAAACTTTACCTTGCACAGGTTAGGTCACTGCTTTATGACATTTAGATCTTGTGTTTTTCTGATCCTAAGCATGTCTGGATATATTAAAAGTATGAAAAAAATTTAAGTTGACCAGGTAATTACAAAAAAACACTCTTTAATTGTTTTTTTATGGTGTTCTTTACATTTTCTTGTCTGTGAGAGAAGAGACTTCTTTCCTTAAATTAGTTAATCGTGTGTTAATTTTTATTTGTCAATCGTGTGTAGGCTTATAATATCTAATGTTTTTAAATGTGCACTTCTTTAATGCTCAGTTTTTGTTCAATTATATCATTAATACAGGTGCATTAGCCAGTATAGTTGACAGGTAAGTCTGTAATTTTGTTTAATTTTCAAGGTTATTTGTACTAGTGACTCTAAGCTACTGTTTTCCCACATAAAAAAAAAAAACTTTAGGTTGTAAATTTGTATGCATAAGATTGTTTTTTAAATTTCTTTCTTTTGTGGATTCCTGCTCAAATGCTGTGAGTAAAAATATTGTATGGAAAATTGTTAAATATATGATTCCTTATAATGTCCCAATAGATTATTATCTCTACTATGAGTAATATGAAAGCTATCCTGTTCTAAACAAACTTGGTATGACAGAGACTGATACATAAAGATGCCATAAAGGCTAATCGGATCTTTTCCATTAAGTCGCAGCATTTGCATTTTGTTGGGAGTAGTGTAAACCACCCCTCCATATAGAATGGAATGATATAGTTACATGGCACATCATTACCACTGCCACCACATTGTAATTAATTTATTTGAAATATTCCATTCTTCAGAAATCATTCATGTGAGTTGAATCCTTCATTCATTGTTGTCATTGAATGTTTATTTTGGTATAGTATATGTTTATTATTATTGTACAGTGAATGTTTATTATTAAATTAAGTAAAAATACCTATTGGTAAAAAAGATATTGTTTTTAAATTAAAGAATTCAGTAACATTGTAATCAAGTGAATACTGAATTATTACTGCTCTGACAATAATCTGCTGTTGCAGCCAGCGAGCCAGTCACTGCAGTGTTGCCGGTAATATGCATCAATGATGTACGAGTAATTTCTATGTCAAGGTGCATTTAAATTACTCCCAACAAAAACACAAATACTACCACTTAATGGAAAAGGTTCAACTCATCAATATTCTAACATTATGGCAGATTTTATTATAGCATAGCAGTATTTTTATTCCAGAAATTTTCTTTCAGTTAATGCAGTATTTTTCTATTTGTTATCAGTTAATATTTCATAATTATCTTAGGACAAAATAAATAAAACATTTCTTGCCTTAATGTTATCATCAAAAACATAGTACAGAATCCTGTTTCATATACACTTTGTATTTGTTTATAAATTGTAATAAGTAGTTGGTATTCTTCGCTAACAATAGTAATAATAATACTTGTAAAAATAATTGAAAAGTGATATATCAAGTTCTCCAATAGTGATAATTATTCTAAGTTTTTATGAACATTTTTTTAACAGTTGCATCAAGGTAAAAAAATCTTGTTTTCATTCTTTAACCTGTTGCTTGTGAAATATTAATTACAAACAGATATATTTTAAGTAAATATACCACAAAAATAAAATAATACAATAGAACTCAACATTTCTTTCAAAGTGAGATGTCTTTTTGTACTTTACTGTCTTCTATGATAAATTTTTATTTTATAGTAGTTGCACATTAAAAAAATAATCATTAATAATAAATTTTAAGATCTAGGTAAGAAAGTGAAGACAGTGTATTTGAAAAAATATTGGCAATATCACCTGGAGATTTATACATATTGCTGTGTCTTGGAATCTTAAGAGAAGAGCTGTTGGAAATGACCTGAGATATTTCTTATTTTCTTCCAGACATTGGAATTAGGTTCTGCAGATTAGCTTAACAAAACATTCCACAATGTTTCTAAGATAAACATTTATAGATTCATGGAATTTTTAACAATAAACTGCTTTTGCATTAAGAACTCAAAGAATTGTTATTAAGATAATAGTAGTATTATATTTTCTGCCAAGAACACTATGATTTCTATGTTGAATATTGTTTACCTTTCTTAGCTTCACTCTTTTATTATATTTTGACATGTTTTGGAATAACTTCATTGTCAAAACTTATTGTACCGATAGTTTGAAATTTCTGTTAGGCTTTATATAGCGTTTAGTCAATGCCCCTCCCTTTATTTGACATCATAACTTATCTGGCCTTCTAGTTTATTTGATATTAACAATTATACTTATCTTTTAATTTTATTTATCTATTTCGTGTTTTCAGTAAATTGAGGTTCTTGAAAAGGACATACACGTGATTGTTGATCTGTTCATTTATGATCGTTTTATTGTTACTTTTTAATTTGAAGATTTCTAAATTTTCTAAAATGTTTATTCTTCTTCCTTTTATATAATTGTGAATTAATTTCATTGATTCTTCCACTTCCATTGTGGTATGTCCTTCTTTTATTAAATGCATTGTATATTAGAATCTTGTTTTTGATTATATTGCAAATACATGAGAGCTTTTAAAAGTCAAAATTTAGTTGATGTGAACTAGCCCAATAAAAAAACAAATTCAAGTTCAAAAAATTTAATTTTATTAATTTATAAAATATTAAAACTTTTAGTTGCTATCAACTACAGGAAATGAGATTAACATACAATTGATAAAAAAATAAAAATATAATTGATATATTTAATAAAGTTTACAGTAAATTTTCAAAAGTCTGTCCTACAGTCATTTGGCTGCACTTTTGGATTTCTAGCTTTGCTCTCCATAATTCTGCATGACATTCCTTAATTTTTGCAGTGGCACCTGCAATACGAGCAATCAACTCTTCACACATACACACATTTCTCTTGAATACAATACTTGTCATCCAACCCCATACCCAAAATTCTAACTGTGTTAGATCAGGTGATCTTGGTGGCCATGATTTGGCTCGTTGTGGCCAATCCATTGCTCTGAAAATTGCTCATTTAAGTATACCTTTATGACACATGAGAAGTGGGGTGGTGCACCATTGTACTAAAAGTACTTGCGGTACATGTGGTATCTTGATACTAATTGAACATCACAAAATAGTTGCTGATTTTCCTTGAAGAATTCCAAGTAAATGTTGGAATTTAGATATCCCGGGAGAGTTAATGGTCCAATTAGCTGATAGTAAACTAGATCACACTATACATTGACACTAAATTTGTGTTGGAAATTACATTTTACTGTCATGTATGGATTGATTTCTACTCAAGTGTGTTTATTGTGAAGATTATTGATGCTGTCCTGAGTAAACTGACATCATCATTAATTAAAATGAACCTGTGCAACTGGCGATGCAATCAGTTTCAACATTGCAAATGAAGAGGAAGATCTCTTGGTTGAAGATTTTGTACTTGTTGATTATGGTAAGGATACAGCTTGTTAAGAAGTATCCTTCACACCATAGACTGGGAAACTCCAAACTGCAGGTAAAGGCTTTGTCTACTAACAACTTTTTTTTTTCTCCTGTTTAGCTTCTAGGAATCACCGTCAAGTATTACTTAAGAGGATGAATGAGGATGATATGTATATGAGTGTAAGTGAAGTGTACTCATACAGTACAGTCTCAAGTCAACCATTTATGAGATGTGTGGTTAATTGAAACCCAACCACCAAAGAACACTGGTATCTGCGATCTAGTATTCAAATCTGTATAAAAGTAACTGTCTTTACTAGGATTTGAACCCTGGAACTTTAGACTTCAAAATCAGCTGATTTCGAAGATGCATTCACCACTAACAACAGGACTGCATTGAGTAGCCTCGATAATGGTTTCATCAATATCGGCATCATAATGGGCAGAACAGTCACGATGAGTACTAATGCTTGGAAGTTTATGGTATGTTCTGCTGATTGTTTTAGGATTTGAACTCCACGGTTAAGAAAACATATTTGATATTCTGCAGCAGCAGTTGCATTATCATTGCAAACCCTCAAGATAAACACAATTTTGGCATATTCCTCAGTCATAAATAACTAAGGCATTGCTACAGTTTGACACCAATTAAAACAAACACACATGCACTTAATTAAATTACACTGCACACTTAACAATTCACAACAGTAATGCAGAACATCTATTGCACTGATGACACGACATAAAATGCATTGTTGGTCAGCTGATTTTTGTTATCAACTTACAAAATCATAATTTCTCAAATTTTCAATTTGACAGTGAATTCAAGAAAGAACATAAACCTTATTGTCTGAATAACATTAGTAATGGTTTTTTTATTTTATTTATTTTTATCAATTTTTTCAGAATTAAATTCTCTGGAAGTTTTAATAGTAATTTTTATGAATTTATAATCATTTAACAAAGTTTTTGTATTACAGACTTAAAGAAACATGTTTTTAGACAAAAATTTTTTCTGTTTTACATTGGATATTATGAAAACTACTTGAAATTTGGTTCTACAACCTGTTTTATTCAATTTGTCAGGTCAAAAACCATAAAAAATCATCAAGTTTACTCTTTGATTTAAGGTCCTAGAATTTCAGTACGGTTTTATTTCATTTTTCCCAGGAATCAGGTTGAAATAGTTTGTTAGCCATAACTTGCTGACAGCATTTTTTGACTCATTGTTGTATGAATGTTTTTCATTATTTTTACTAGAGAATGAGTTCAGAAATCACTAACACTGTATGAATCACCTTGTATATGTTTCTTGTGAAGGCTAATCATACTGTGAGATACAGCAAAAATGCTATCTTAAGTATTTATCATTCTTTTATCTACTGCTAAGTTGGTGATAAATTATTTTCAACTTTTGTTAAAAAATTATAAATTAATTATTATTGGTGGTGGAATAAAAGTACCAAAATATTGGAGTGTTTCTTTCTAAAAAATTGAGTTACTATTAATCCTTTGATTGATTTCGTTTTAAATTGAATTGACTGCTTATATTAGTACATCTGTTAAATTTCATTTGTTGTTTTTAGGCCTAAGGATTTGCCTTGCAGACAGCACACATACTGCAGGGAGAGGAACATATGAAAGACAAGGTTATATCTATTCCTCTTTAGCTGGATTGCTGCAACTTATACCCCAAGAAAAGGTTTGTCTTTCATATAATAACTACATTCTGAACCTGACTTTAGCAGGAAAATTACAAAAGTATTTTTAAAAAAAACATTAATGTGTAAAACAAATTAATTCATTTTACACATATGGTCATTTATATCTGGTTTAATACTGTATTTTTCCAGCTGGTTGAGATTTAGTCAGTCATTAAAAAAGCTGCACTTCCACTAATAGTAGACATTTAAATTTTTTACATTAGTTGGTATATTCACTGCATAAATTTCAGCTCATCATCACTGGGGCCATTACTTCCTCTTAAATGTACTTCTTTTTGTATTATTTTCTGCAATAATCACTTGAGATGGAACAACATGTAAAACTTCATTGCTATTTCCAAGGTTCTGAAATCAGTCGCTCATTACAATTTCATGCACATCAGCTTGTTGAAATTACCAATAAATTCCTTTAATTTTGTTTTCTCTAGGTAAAATTCACACATTTGCACTTTATTAATAAGGCACCTCTTATATTCTCAGTTTTCCATCTGAGCTGTTGCTTCCATTACTACCTGCTTTAAAGTAGTCATATGAATTGGTACCTGTTTAATAAAATTGTAAAAATTTCTGACCAGGAGAACTCACTGATCTAAGTTAGAACTTTCCTGGCATCTACTTGGTGTCCAATCATCATTTTGTATACTTTCCTAGTGTGAGGGTCGTTCAATAATTAAAGAGATGAATGACTGCAGGAAAATTATTATTTAATCAGTAACATTGAAACTACTCTATTTTTCAACATAATCCCCGGTTACATTAGACACTTGTTCCAGCTTTTTTTTGAAATTTCTTATACCAGTAGTAAAAGGTTGTTGTTTGCCATGGCATCTGAACCGTTCTTCTAACACGTTCTTTACCTGCTTATTGTTGTTGCCAAACTTGGTGCCATGTAAAAACTCTTGAGAGGATCAAATAAACAAAAAAAATCTGATAGTGTGAGATTAGGACTGTAAGGTAAATGTGCATATCCCATCAAACACCTCCCAACTCAACTTTTGAATTGGCTTTCATGCATTTTGATGGTGTGATATAGATACTATCTTACAGAAGAATTAAACCTTTTGAGAGAGAATCAAAATGTTTCTTTAATTTTTATTGTGGTTTCACTGAATTTTGTTGCATTTTACTGTAGTGTGCACTGTTGATTATATGCTTTTCTTCCAAATAATTGCAATAAATTGGGCCACTATAGTCCCAAAACATGTTGCATTACTTAACTGGCTGGTGCGTAGGTTTTGATATTTCCTGATAGTTTAGTCTGATGTTTTCCGATGTTTCTGATGTTTAGAGTCTGATGTTTTCCATTCCATACATTGATATTTGGATTCTGGTTCAAAATTATTAATCCAGGTTTCATCACAGTTTATTATGTTGTCTAAAAAAGATGTTACCTTCTGCTTAAATCTTGTTTACATAAGTTCTGTATATATAAATGTGATTTCTTTCTGATTTTGAGGTAACTGTCTCAGAACCCACCTTGAACACTGTTGCGGTAATTTTGTGTCCAATTGGAATGGACAGTACCAATACTTGCGCTATAAATTTCACTAATTTCCCAAATTTTTATCTTTCTGTCCTTGTAAATAAGATCATTAATGTGATTTTGCAAAGTGTCAGTCAAAATTTCCACTAGTTTTCCACTGCATTAAAAATCAGTGATACTTGTTCTTTCTTTCTTTCTTTTTCCTGTTTAGCCTCTGGTAACTACCGTTTAGATAATTCTTCAGAGGATGAATGAGGATGATATGTATGAGTGTAAATGAAGTGTAGTCTTGTACATTCTCAGTTCGACCGTACCTGAGATGTGTGGTTAATTGAAACCCAACCACCAAAGAACACCGGTATCCACGATCTAGTATTCAAATCCATGTAAAAATATCTGGCTTTACTAGGACTTGAACGCTGTAACTCTCGACTTCCAAATCAGCTGATTTGGGAAGACGCGTTAACCACTAGACCAACCCGGTGGGTTAGTGATACTTGTTCTGGTCAATTTAAACTGTTCAGTCCACTTAGAAAAATCTGTACAGCTAATACACTTTTTACCATACTGTATTTTTATTCAGTATTGAGTATTTTCAGTTTTATTTCTTCAGATAATAAGAATCTTATTAAAGGATACTGTTCTTTTATGGTACATGTTTCAAGTAGAGCCTACATTTTGAAATAAACAAAAGAAGTTATAATAAGGAAACTCTTTTCAAATAGTTGATATTTTTTGTATTAAGGGTGCCGACTTGAATGTCAGACTGTTTTTATGTTTATATAGCCTTGAACCATTGTGTCATTTTACAGTCCTTTATGTTATGAGAAAGTTAAGTAAGTTTCAGCAAAATTAGATCCCTTTTTTAACCCACTGGGTTGGTCTGGTTTCGAAGTACAGAGTTCCAACGTTCAAATCCTAGTAAAGGCAGTTACTTTTATACGGATTTGAGTACTAGATTGCGGATACCGGTGTTTTTTTGGTGGTTGGGTTTCAATTAACCACACACCTCAGAAATGGTAGACCTGAGATTATACAAGATTACGCTCCACTTACACTCATACATATCATCCTCATTCATTCTCTGAAGTAATACCTGATGGTGATTCCTGGAGGGTAAATAAGAAAACAAAAACAAGATACTTTCTGTTGTAAATTAATGATGCCTTTAATGATTTTTGAGGAATAAAAGTTTTGTCTACTCTTTAAAACCCTGTAAAAAGTTATTTGCTTTATTATCACTTGCTTTTTGTACTTAGCATATGATTTTTTAGTTTCTTGTAGCTTTTTTATTCAGTTGCTGTTTTACTAAATTTTCATTGCTATTTTTGATATCTTTTGTCATCCTGTTTGTTAACATTATTTGCCGTTCTGTATATTATATTTTATTTTTATTATCTTTTTTGCAGTTGTTTTGTATTGTTACTTATTTCATTATTTCTTATTTTTATGAATTCCTACGTTTTTTTTTTAGCTGTTATTAGTTGCTATGATAATTGTTCTTCATTAGTTCCAATAAATATTTTTACAGCAGATTGAAGTTCTTGTATATATTCTATAATTATTAAAGTCTACAGTGTGTGGTTTTTCTCCTGTAAGCTTACACCACATATATTAACTTGAGCTCAAGACATTATGTGCGTGAGTATTCAATGATCACTTCTCTTATTAAATTGATTTAATACCATTACATCTTTAATTAATATCTTGTTATTAGGTCTTCTGTGGGTTATCTTCTTTTAGGAGGATTTTTTATACTAAATATTCATTATAAACATTCCATTGTCTTCTGTCATCTGACCTGACCTCTCCATTTTGTTGGCATACTATGTTTTCTCCAACTACTATGTCAATGTTTCATGGTGCTTAACTTTGCATTGAAATCATCAAATTATTCTTGATAGGGGCATTCTCTTCTCTTTGTCATCTTCCTCTCCACATTTGGGTACAATTTCTCTTCTTCAATCTGGTGGTAGATGTTGGGGTTTATATAAATTCCAGTATACATTTAAGTGTTTGTGTGTTTTATTTTTTTTAATTTTTAATTGGTGTAATATGTTTTTTTATGGCTAGATTGAATTCATAATTTATGAAGTGATGTTTTCATGAAAATTCTTATTTTATATATTTTGTGTTATATTTGATCTAACACAATGTCTAGTAAAACTTAAATAAGCTTTACTACTAAATATCACTAGATAAGCAAATTATTAAATTTTTTAAACAAATATGTGTTTCTTAACATCACTCTTTTGTATGAAATATATACTTTAATAATTATTTTTATACAAAATTTCTTTTTGAAAAAATGATCACAATTTAACAATTAATTTATTAGAAATTTTTGATGTATGAATTATCAAGACTGAAATGGTAATAAATATTAATATCCTTGGTACATAATACCTGGATATCCAAATCTTTCATTGAGTGTTCTCTGTCACAAACATGAGTTAATAAACTAATAATTTTTTTTCCCAAAAGATTCATCAAGATTGCTTTATCTGTGTTTTTTTAATCTGTAAATAAATTAAATTGAAACTACAAGAAAGTACTACAAGCCTACTGACAACCAAAGAAAAGTAGGAAATAGCTAAAAAAGAAAATAACAGTGGAGCATACCACCGTAATGGTAAATTACTATTATTTTTGTAATTGCCATTATCTATATTGTACTAGTGTAAAGGAAATGCATATAGTAAATAAATAAGATCAGCATCTTTTTTTTATACAGGGATTTTTGGTGGAAGTCCATAGCAGTAATGAACAGAGCATTGTTCCAGTACCTGGTAACATAGTCACCGCTGAAGTATGTATTCATTAGTTTTAACTTATTTTCTAATAGTATATTTGATTTATCTTCTAATTAGATTTCCCAAAATCTTAACTAATTGGTTTGAGATAAATAAATAAATTTATATATAAATTTTTATATATATATATCAATAAACTGCAAACCAAGAAAAAAATAATTTTTTAAAACAATTATAACAGTTAAAAGAGCATTTGCTACTGATAAAACAGATGAACAAGTTGTAATAACAAAGCTCATTATATTGAAGTTCTTAATATGACTTTCAGGTTCCATAACAAGACCATCATATGCAACCTGACATTAGGCACAAAACACTCCCAAAAATTTCATTCCCCTTGATAAATTTATAGTATTCTGGTCATATCAGTATCATATTATCTTTGTTGTTTTTCTTTCTTGCTTTTAGAAATAACATTCATTTTCTGTGTTTATTTCCAGAATTGATTATAATGATTTTTTTACCATATTTTCCAATGTATAAGACCCACTACAAAAGTTAATATAATTTTTCAGGAAAAATCAAAATTGAAAGTAGAAGAATGACAATAATTTTAAAATAAAAATACTTTTAAAAAATACTGTAATAGCTTTTGAACAGTGCACTGATTTCTAGAAACTTGCAAAATCCATGTTACTGCCATCTGAATCTTCTCCCTGAGTCACGTCATTGTTACCATTGACATGTGTTTTGTCTTCTTATTTATCATCATCATTATCATCCATATTCAAAAAATAATCCTCACTTCTATCAAGGGCATTATTGATGCTACTTAAGAAAAGATTTAATAACAATGTGTTCATTCACTTGCGACTATGATGCCTTCACCCACTCACATACCTGTGAGTAGGCTGTTTTAAAGCACCCTTCGGCATCACCTGATGAATATTAGTATCCATCATCCACTTGTTCCACTCTTCTCTAATGTACACTTTAAAAGGTTTGTTTTATGAAACATCAAGGAGCTGTAGTTATTGGGATAACAACAATTCAATACTGCACTGTTGGAATTTTTCCTTGAAGGACTCAGTCAAGTGTGATCGAAACTGATCAGACACAAGAAGAGTTTCTTCTTTAGTAGTGCACCTTTTCTCCTTCCCCTCACTTATCAATCCGTACTTTCATGCCATTTTCATCCATCTAACCCTTTTCATGCTCGTGCACAACTGCACCTGCTGGTTTCTTTTACATAGGCTGAGTTTTCCACTTGAAGATTATTATTGGCAACAGCTTAGTACCTACCATCAGCACAACACGTAAGTACTACAATGTAATGTGTCTTTTCATGTCCCTTCATAACCACTTTTTTTCATCTTTCTTAGCAACAGTGTTATTTGAAAGTATATCAAATGTAAGTGGTATTTCATCTATATTCGCTCTGTGCCCCATTTCAAAATTGTTTTTTTTTTGTTAATCTATGATTGGAAGTAATTTTATTTTCATATTATTTCTGCATTTTCTGATAGATTTTAGTTTTGGTACACATACAGAGTCATGTTTCATGATATGATAATATCATGAACTTTTCCCTTTGAAATCGTGAACCTTACATCTCAGGCTGTTGTAACACACTCTCTCTCTCTCTCTCTCTCTCTCTCTGTGTGTGTGTGTGTGTGTGTGCACACATGCACATGAATCATTTTTGTTGAAATCACAGTGCCATTCTTCTGATTTTCTTGAACTCATGTTAACACATCACTTTCTATTTCTGGCCACTGGTCGTATTTTGTGTACCACTCTTTATCCAGTTTGTTCAGAATGTCCTTCTGGTCATGTCATGTTTTAATAATTTTCTGTGGTGGTGGGGATGGTGTTGGTGCAAAATGTCTTTCAGCATTCCTCTGGTATTTCTCTTAATCTTCTGCATATTTCACAACTTAATAGATTGCAGATTAATAACTTGCAGTATATGAACATCACTTATTAATCTAACATCACACTCAGAAGCTATTTGTTGTGTCATACTGATATGTTCAGAAAGAGAAATAAACATTTTCTTGGACTCTCACAAAAGGTTTCTTGGAGTTATGTCCATTACTATCATATTCAAAACAAATTGAACAAAACATATGAAAATACGATTTTGTAATAAAAAATGAAATAAAATTTCACAAAACACTAATTAATAACATGAAAATTTTTAAATAACTAAAGAACAATAAGCTCATTACACAGCCGACTTAAAGAATAGATGTGATCAAGCAGTGTAGCCAACATAAAAATAAACAAAAAATCCCTTTATTTGAAATAATTTGCATGCTACTGTATAGACAACAGTCACCTATTTATTTACATTACTTCACGATATAGCTACCACCACTCATACATGAATATTTTTTACTGTAACATGAGCTTTTCAAAAAGTAACACTTCCAGGACACCAAATCAGTTATTTACCAAATTTATGATTTCCCCATTGGTTAACAAGCATGGCTTGGCATCCACATTTTTATCATGGTGAAAGATGTTAATCACTTGGGGCTAACCGCAGACTGTGGAAAGGAAGGAAATATTTACCTTTGGCTGTTCAGGTAAAGCCCTTGGTTGACTTCCACATTTGCTTAACAGTTCTCTATTGTTGTGTTCTAGAAGCATTGCACATCTGTTCATTACCAGTATATATGAGTTACCAGCTCCTACTTGCATTACTGTCATTCAGAACATTATTTCCAAAATGGTTGGCAGATAGGTATGCAATGAGATTTTAGGTCACTATTATTTACTGATGTTACATGTTGCTGTAACAACTAGTTTATTTTCAACAGCCAATTGGGAATCAGTTTTGAATAATTCAAACATTACATTACTGATAGATAGTTTCAATAGTAGATGAATGACTGCAAATTCTGCTGGAAATTTGTACAATGATTGTATAAGGATAAGTGTGAACTCTTGAAACAATGAATTTGCCATTCTTATTTATAAAAAACTATTACTTATGTGCGTTTTCTATTTTCAGTCTTTTTTTTCTTACAACCTCATTTCCTCTGTTTCTGTTATTTGATCAGTTAATTTTTTCCTAAATTATATTTTTATATTTTACATCATCTGAATTTTAAAAATAATTTTCTAGGTTATTACAATCAATCGAAGGTTTGCTAAGTGCCAGATTAAGTGCATTGGAGATACAGTATTGACTCGCCCGTATAGAGGGGTTTTACGCAAGGAAGATATTCGTGCTACAGAAAAAGATCGTGTTGAAGTATATGATTCAGTTCGTCCTGGAGATATCATACTTGCTCGAGTTGTATCCTTGAATAATTAAATGATAAATAAAGAATTTAGTTACAAATATTTTGATTAAATCACTCTTATTGTTTCTGTTATGCAGGGTGTAAAAAAAAGAATAGCAGGATCTTAAAGCTATTTAATATTGGTTAACTTTGACATACAGTAGTGAATCACAAATAAAATGAAAGAGTAACTGTTACAGTTTGTAAAGTGAGTTTTTACATTCAATATATCTTTCGTCATGTGGCACAAATCCAGTCAATAGGAAAGTTTATTACATATTTTAACCAGCTTATTTGGAGTAATGGAAGTTACAGCTGTTTAAATTTTGTGCCTCAATTAGGTAGATCAGTAGGTAGTTGAGGTACATATACAAGAGCCTTTATAAAATCTCAAGGAAAAAATCATATGGGATCAGATCAGGTGACCCTGGAGGCCACTAATAACGATCTTTGTCATTGGTTCCATGTTGACCTATCCAGTAGTTGGGGAAAAGTCATTCAACCAATCCCAAACAGATTTACACCATTGAGGAAGCAGACTATCTTGTGAAATAAAATTCTGTGGTCTATCTTGCAGTTGAGGAAAGAGCCATATCCAAATAAGTAACTCCTGTTATGCTTGCTTCAGTGTAAAATAATGGCCCGTAAACTTGCTGTTGGGGTATTGTGAAGTAAACATTTCATTTTGGGGAGTCATTTTGCAAGAGTTCATGTGGATTTTCTGTTTGGAAGTTTCCATCTTTGGTAGTGGCACTATCAGTCAGAAAGGTAGGAATTAATCAAATGCGTGCAACTAAAACTGTCCGTTTTGCTTTTAGTTCTAGCATTAAATCAAAACTGTATTCTTCTTCCAAGAGATATATCAAACTGAAATCTTGATACATTTTTTTTTTACATTGAATTATTTTATGCAGTAAGCAGTTGGACAGTATTTTTGTAAGGTGTTTTTGTTGATGATATATGTTAGAGGCCATATGATGTTAAAGGGGTAAAAAGAAACAGACTGAATTCAGTCAATACATGGTTTGTTGTGGCTAGGAGATTTGTTTGACACAGGCATACCTATTTGTCAGTTTTTATTTTAATATTTTATTTATCTAGTTGAAAAGAGAAAGAGCCATGAGTCCCTCTACTTTTGCTTATTTTGCTTTCAGTTTTAAAATAATTTTTAGTGATTTGTCCATAATGCTTGACACCATTCTTATGTACAGATCTTCTTTTAATACCAGGTTGCTGTGGAATCAGTTTTCACAGTATGGTCTGTAGTTCTCAGACCAGATGAAGGTTTAAATCCTTTATGATTTATTGATATATGTATATAAAAACTACAAATTCGTATTCTAATATTCAGTGAATGGATATTATTATTAAAGTAATTAAAAATTAATTATTGAAGAATGATAATAAATAAAATAAAAAAAGGATGTAAGTAATATAATTCTTACAAGGGTAGATCCAGAAATAAGGTTTCCATCAATTTTACAAATAGACGACATTGTTTATTCTCATAGAAATTTACATCGTTCGAAAGAAGAAACTTTGCTCTATTTTTCTACATAATCGCTATCTTTTGCTTCGAATTTTTGTAGACGGTGCTCCAATTTCTGTATCCCATTGTCATAGAACTCCACCGCCAACCCATTGAGGAAGCTTTTCACCTCTTCTTTGACTTCATTGTTGCTCTGGAAGTGTTGGCCACTCAAGTTTTCCTTAAACTTGGGGAAAAAGTGATAATCACTAGGTGCGAGGTTTGGATTGCAACACCTTGGATTGTGACACACTTTGGGTGGAGCATGACAGTCCACCCAAAGTGGTCAAAAGTTCCTGGGTTTGACGGGAGACGTGATGTCGAGCGTTGTCATGAAGCAGCATTACACCGGCTGTCAGTCACCCTCGCTGGCGGTTCTGGATAGCTCACCTGAGTTTTCTTAGCACAATAACTGTCTGAGTTGATTGTGTTACCAGGTTCCATGAAATCGATCAGCAGTATCCCCTTACGATCCCAAAAAAATGCGACTGGTGACCCTGAGTGATGCCACTATTTGGATTTTTGTTTTGTTTCGGGAGTGAAATGAAACACCCACGTTTCGTCTCCCATAACAATGGAGTCCAACTATCATTCCTTATCTTCTTGACACTTTTGAAGAAACTGGCAAGCACTGTCAAGGTGTTATTCCCCGTGTTCTGATGTCAATAGGCACGGTACCCATCAATTACAACACTTGATACCCCAATTTTTCAGTCAAAGCTCTTTCCACTATACCGTAAGAACTCCTAGGAACCCGAGCTACAAGTTCACGGACTGTGATCCTCCTGTTTTGAAGCACTTCGCATTGGACCATCTCGATAACCACCTCCAAAACTGACAGTCTTCCACTCCGTTCTTCATCGTGGACTTCCTTCTGACCAGCATTAAACTCCCTGCACCAATTTTGGACGTGTTGAACGGACATACACTTGTCGCCATACACCTCTGTCAAATGACGATGAATATCCACAGGTGGAGTCCCTTTGGAATGCAAAAAGCGAATTACTAAACGAATCTCGCACTTGGCGGGATCAACAAGTGGAACCTCCATCTCGGACAACTGCCGAGCCAAGACAGCAGCGCAGGAAAGCGCGGCTAGGCGGAATCGAGAGTGGAGGAACAGCCGCGCACAGCGGTGTTGCCAGATTTTGCCTTGCACCTTCCTGTGCCACTGGAGCTCTTTGGGAACCTTATTTCTGGATCAATCCTCATAAATAAAAAAAAATTTTACAATCTTTGAAAAATTTGTTACTCAGTGTATAATGGCTTGTTATTCAGTTGATCTTTGTTTTAATTCTTTGGTATTTTTTTTGTCATTCCAATCTTCATCTATCATTTCAAAAAAAATAATTCCATAATTGATCATTATTCTGTAGAATGAATAAAAACTGAATAAAACATTATTTCACTTTTTATAATAAATACTAACATATATTTTATAAAAAATTGGATTTTCGCAGGGGAGTAACTTAAATAATTGTAATTCTTTTTTTTATTTATGTATTTATTATTTTTTTTTACACAAAAACTTCAGTCCTCTTCTCTTTACAGCTAACACATTGGCCAATCTTTTATTTCATTGTTCAAAACATTTTTTAAATTCATCTGTTTTGATTTCTGACAATATCTTCCTTGTATTTTTCTTCATCTCATCTTTGTCAGCAAAACACTTTCATTTCTGGTCTCTTCATTCACGGAAACAAGAAAAATTGCATGGAGCTAAATCAGGAGCTTTAAGGGGGCTGTGGCAAGGGGGTAATGTCTTCTTTTTTATGTTAAAAATTGATGCACTGAGAGAGCTGTGTGATCAGGAGCTTTGTTGTGGAAAAACCAGTCACCTGTATGTCAAAAATGGGCCTTTATTACTGCAAACTGTTATGCAATTTTCTCAGAACCTTCAAATAGAAACCATGGTTAACAGTCTAACCAGGTGGGATGAATTCTGAATACACTATCCCTCGCATCGAAAAAATGAATTATCATTGTGTTGATGTTTGACTTCATTTGATATCTTTTTTTAGGCGAGATGATATTGCAGTCTTCCACTGGCTTGACTGTTCTTTGGTTTCAGGGTTGTAACCATAGCACTATGGTTCATCACCAGTAAAAGATCTTGGAAAGAAATCTGGATCAGTTCAGGACTTTTCTTTCAAAGCACAGCATGCTTCCAAGAGACCCTCTTTTTGCAGAGCAGTCAGGAGTCGAGATAAAAACAATGCAGCGACCCTTCTCACCACTACATTTCCTGATTAAATTCAAGTTACTCCAAACAACATTTCCATTTCTTCAATGATACATCATCAGTCTTCAGGCAGAATTTCATAAATTTTTTTGATATTTTTGTCCATTCTGAAAATTGAAGTATATCCAGAACAAGATTGGTCATCAATCGACATTTCACGTTTCTTGAGACACGAAAACCACTTATACACTTGAGTTTTTCCCATAGCAGTATCCTAGTAAACTGTTTTCAACATCTCTGTAGTTTCTGCAGCATTTTTCCTGAGCAGAAAGCAAAACTTAATGGCCACATGCTGTTCATTAAAGTTTGCCATGACAAAAACGAGAAGCAGGTGAAATAGCTTTTACAAAAAAATTCACAGAGGTCAGGTCAGACTTAACCTTCCCAAATGACACTGCTTGGCAGACTGACACAAAAAAGTCGCTTAACACTCGCCTATTAAGAGAACTGCATACTATGGAAACTTTGCCAGCGTAGTGCATTCTGGTTATTTTTGGGCACGCCATCATATGCTGTTACATCCAGAATATACTTAAGTACTCTTTGGTAGTACAATGTATTAACCATTTAATAACACAAGATGTATAATTTACATTAAGACATCTCAAAAGTATGGATAATGATTTTAAAATAAAAAAATCCCATTTCAATATTTTTCATTTTCATATGAAAAATTAATCAGTGCTGTAATCAGTCTGTTTTTTATTTCTAAAATCTGATTTGAATCTATCCTAAATGAAAAAAAGTTTCATTTTGTTACGATAAAATACTCTTATTCATTATTACTCATACCTGCATTTCTGTATCTTGAATTATGTTTGTTACCTATACTCACTGACCAAATATTCTTGATCTTTTCATTTCAAGTAATACCTACTTGGACTTTAATGCATCAACTTATTTTTAAATTAATTATTAAATTAATTTTTTTTTAATCTAGCTTGTCATGTTTTATCGTCTTCACTTCTACTATTATATCCTTTGACCCAAAAAGTATTTTGGTCCTTATATTTTCTGATGACCAGTATCATCTCTTAAAAAATTTCCACTCTCAGATCGGTGAACTATTTTATCTTTGGAATATTTTACTCTAGAGGAAGCAATTATAAGGATATAGGAAAAAAGATAAGAATGGAGAAAATCATCTCTTTGGAACCTGTAACTGTACTTTTCCATTGTTTTCAGCAGTTCAGTACTCAAAAATAGATAAGCTTTAAGTTCATCCTTCACCAATGTCGAAGATCACATTTTTGGTACCCTCAAGAACAACTACTGAAAGAGCCACTGCCATTTTTCAGGAATTATTTTTCTTACTTATTTGCACATTATAACATCTGCAGTACATTTACCTGCTTCTTAAAGGCTTTCAAGCTTCTGCATGTCAGCTTATTTATTGCCAGCTTATAATCATGTATGACGTAGTTTGCTCATTGGGTTTGTAGGATTTTCTAGGTGCATTATTCCCCAGTATCCCATTTCATCAAAGATACTGCTGCTACCTGTTTGCAACTGGTTATTTAGACTGATCCTTATTCATGGTTGACTACTGTACTAACAATCTTTTTTAGCATTACATATCCTCATATGTTTACTTACTTGCTTATATTACTACTGTAATATTTTATTGGAATGAGCAAGGTTTGATGATGTTTGAGTATCAATGCACTATACTAAAACAAATAAGTTTTAATTTTGTTTTTTTTAATTTTTACTAAGTTTTTATTTTGTTTTAATTATGTTGTTGTCTTATTAGATTTTATTTTTATATCTCACATTTTTGTTTTCTGGGTGATAACACAAAAATGTTTTTTGCAAAAAAAAAAATGTTTCTATTGTATATTGTTTGGCCATGTAGAGAAAGAATTTCAACTCAATTTTGAAAATTTAATTTCACTTTTGATTAGTTTGGCTGTTCTTTTGGCAAATATTCTCATAATTATTTGATGCATATTTGTAAATTTATTTATAGATATTGTGAAGAAAGTATAAAAACGTTAATCCATTGTACAATGTATTAATATAAAGCAGACTTGTTACTGAAACTAACGACGCACCAGAAAAATAAACTAATAAATTTGCAAAGAAAATATGGTATGGTGTTGTTCACAGGTTGGAACGGAATGAGCTCTTTTTCAACAAATTTAATGAATTTAGGTATCAGAAACTGTTTGCAACTCTATGCTAAATATGCTATCCAGCAAAATATTTCAAAATATAAAATTTTTAAAGTTTTATTTTTATAATTTACAATTGTTTTTATATGACTTGAAAGTTTACATTTTGGTTGTAATCTGTGCTGCAGATGAGTTTTTTTATAAATTGGTTCAAATGTTTTGAATCTATACTCTTAACTGTTGAGTTTTTGCATATTCATAATTTTATATATAGTTTATATTTAACATCATTGAAAACATATGTACATTACATAATCATTGGAAAATATCTGTGTTAATCAGATATTCCCTGAAAATTATCTGACCTAGCTGCATTAGTCTAAAAAAAATGTTCAGCATTTTGAAAGACAAAAATTATGGTAACTGAAACTGTGTAGGTGTAATAACAGTCTTAACAATGGTTTTGTCATTTATGTTTGAACAGTAGATTGCACATTTCTTTTGAAGTAAGTGATTTAGTGAAAGGTTAAATGAGAAGTATGTTGGAAATGAAAGGATTTGAAGTAAAAATACCATGTTTGTAAGAAGCCATTTTCATTGAAGGGTTTGGTACCCTTTTGCTGTGAAGAAATGGGTTGCACTATCTACAAATCGCAAAAAAGAGAAATATTGAATTGGCTACTGTTAATATTGCAGTTGACTTGGAAAAAAATTGGAATGTAATTTACAGTTATTACAGTAAGACAAAAATGAAGAGCAAACATTTTAATACTAGATGAGTTACGATGTGTCCAGAACAAATCCTTTTGTTCTGGACCACATTGTAACTACATTATATAATGTAGTTAATTTACAGGCGACAGTACTCTTGCCTGTACTTTTGTAGAATTTTATTAATTAATATTTGCTGATAAAATGTAGCTTTTCAAAAATGATAAAATCATGCAGTTTCCTTAATGATTTTAATTAGCTTCCTATCAATGAGGTACAGTCATATCAGTTGTCTACAGCAGAGAATGAGCTGGGTGTCGTTATTGCTCATAGTGAAGCTGGTGAGTTTTATATGTTGTTGTCTGTATTTAATATAATTTGTTATATTTTCTTATAATTTGCAAAATTTTAAAGATATTTGTGCTTTACTTACTGTCTGCCAATAAATTTTTTCACCAAATTTTAAAAATAACTCCTTTGCATCTATAAAATGGATTGATTGAATTTTGTAATCTAAAAGCATTCCTGATATTGAAAGAAATATACTGGGAAAGTATAGGTACTGTAGGAATACATATTTGCACTATACACTTATAAACTAGGATATGTAGACTAGCCAAACTGAGTTTGAAACTGTCTTACATTATTGGTCAGTATATTGATGATAATTATTGTGTGGGTTATTATTGTAAACCCTTATTTGTAGATTGATCTGATCTTACTAGAATCAAAACTTTTATCATTTAACTATTAAAATGTGTATACCATTACATGTTTGCGTAGTGTTTACATGTATAATGATGTTAAGATAACATCATATATAACATTATTATATGTTATGATAAGATATGCTTATTTGGATTATAACTTGCGTATGTTTTTATTATGTTGATAAGCATACATTGAAGAGCAGTTTCAATGTTTAGTTCAAAATAATAACTTATAGGAATGAGGTACTGTTCTTAGTGATGTGTTAATCTGTCACTCCAATGCACATTTCAAAAATTATTATGTGCGTATACAGATTATATGTTTGCTCATTTTTAATAGGAAGAGGAGTTGTGGCAGAATTATTTTGAGTAATATTGTTGAAATCTGCCAGAAATTTTTTTTTTTGTTATATCAATGTCAGTTTTTTTTATACCAGATACTAGATGTATGTACACTAGAACATGTCATTGATCAATATGTATTTACTTTAATAGTATAGTCAGTCATTCCATATAGTAACTGCTATCTTATAAGAATAAAGAATTGCATTTAAAAATTTTAGATTTTTATTCTTATTCTGAATGTAGGAATTATAAAACTTGAAAATTTGTATAAAAAATTGAATGCTACTTACTGCAGATATCAGCAAGGTTGTATTAAACTTTATAAAACCTAAGTGTTATGCATCCTTCATATGAATTATTGATTTAACCTTTTTGTATTTGAATTAGTAGTAAGTATATTTACTCAACTTATTTGATTTTAACTGTCTTGATTTGATAATCTGATACCAATATTCTGACCAAAATTATATGTGTAATTTTAGCCCGTAATTATAGGAAGTGAGCAAGTTATATGACTAAAGTAGTCTAGAGCATACCTGAAATAGTTGGAAACTAATGGTAGTTGCAACCTTGTTTATGAAGTGACAGCATTTATGTAAGTCACATGCTACGTCCACCAGGCCATAACACATTGTCTATCAAAGCTGAACCACATTTGGTGGCTTGAAGACAGAACCAAGGAATAGTTAGCAGTAAAATTATCTAGTGTAGCTAGGTTTTTGTCTTTTAAATTTCCACATAGAAAGACAAGCACTTAACTGCTGTGGTACCTTGACAGTGCCCTGAAATAGTCCAATTATTATTTATAAGGAAGACAACAACATGTACATATTTTTGTTTTATTTACGTTTTTTATGTTGGTATTCTTATATTCTTTCATACATCTTTGCTCATTGTTAATCACAAGAGTAGTAATGACAAAATGTTTTGAGGAATATTGTTGAAGAATAACAAAAATGTTTCTGTTGTATCAATGCCAGTTTATTTTGTATCCTAGATCTTGTATATAATACAAGAGCAAGAAGCCATAATCCAAAAATAAAAAAATAGAGCAACAAGCCATAATCCAAAAATAAAATTGCCATTGATTATGACTACATTATTATGAATAAATTTGATGCTTGACTACTTATATTGTTCTCTTTGTTTAATAATATTTATTTAAAATTATATAAAAATACATTTTCTTTACAACAGAAAATTCAAGTTTTCTGTATTAAATAATAAACATGTCTGTCTTATAAGATTAAACAATTTTCAATTTATATTCTGTGTGTAGTTTTTTAAATTTTATTCTTCTATACATTTTAAGCTACTGCATATACCATATGTGGTGGGAGGTGTCAAAATGAAAAATCTGATCACATGCTTATCAAAAACTTTTATCCGATCATGTATTATAGAATTATGAAAAAAAATTCAGTTTTATATTTCAATTGAGAAAAGCTTTTAATTCAAATCATATTAGTCTAGTCAATTTTATTTAGTAATAATACCAGTTATTATTAAAGATGGATTTTATAGGGTATAAATTTAATTATTTTAGCCTGGATTTTTTCTTTTTAAGTGAAAACTGAAATAAAAATCAGTTAAAGGTAAACTATGTGTTACCCAAAAATCCACAAAACTGGTTTTATTCAGCTGATATCACTGAAAGTGATTATTTATCAATTCTTTTCTTTCCTTAACTCTGACTATTATTTCACAGTTGTTTCCATGAAACAACTGAAAGACTATCCAGTCTTTCGTATAGTTTCCTTTCTTTACCATATGCATTTGCATTTTTGATTTACTGCTAGTCTTGATGAACATCCAACAGTAAAACAAAGGAATATCAATTTTGCAATTAATTTTGAGAGAACACGTGAGTGGGATTGAACTTAAAATTTTACTAATAATGGAACCCTCATATTCAGCTCTTTTGTCTTGTGATATAACAATTTATATTCATTTCATAAATTTCTTGTGACACTCATTAAAAAAATATCTCTGTTGATCCACTAAATGCCACACTTAATAATATATATTTCACAGTAATTATAATTTAATGCTAGTATTCTTCCTGAATTGAAATTTCAGTGATAAAAAAAAGTTAATGTAAGTTTGTTCTGACTAGGATACTGTTGTTTAAAATCTGCTAACATCACTATATTTTGGGATGAGTTTAAATATCCAGTCTGATTTGACAATCTATTATTTTTCAAAAACACTAATTCTTAAAACACTTCCTCACACGATAATGATAATTGTTTGTAGATATATGCACATACTTATATACATTGCATTTTTGTGGGGATGGGGTTCCATAATTTAGTTTTACATTAATGTGAACATCCTTACTTGTTATAATGTTTATTTAATATAAAGCTTCTTTATATGCAACTTTTTTTTCAGGAATTTCTATGGTTCCTGTCAGTTGGACTGAAATGCAGTGCCCAAAAACTTACCATAAAGAAAAACGAAAAGTCGCTAAAGTGGTACCAGAATAATAGACAATTGGATGATATTTTTTAATTAAATTTGTTGTTTTTAATTTATTGTAATACAGTTTATTTAACTGCACTTAAAAATAAACTTACAGAAAGTTATATAAATTAACAAGTTATATATTTTCTTCCGCATTATTTTACTGTAATACAAAATGTTTTTTTAAAATATATGGCTTATAATTAAAATTTGTATTTAAGCTTTTGTTACCTAAATCGTAACAATAATACAAGTAACAGAAGAAGGTTCTAAAAAATTGTTATAAAATTGTTTAAATACAGTGAGGCTTTTTCTAAAATCTCTTTGGCTTTTGGAAGATTGGCTTCAGCTTCATTAGTCAGGAATTAATATGTTTCACAAATCTTGGCTCTGAAGTATTTTATCACCCAACATTTTAAAATTAAATGCAAAAAAAAATTGAAATTAACAATTGTGAGATTATAAATTAGCAATTATGAATGGATATATTAAATCTCTTTATTAACTATAATTATAAGCTGCAATAGCACATCTAAAAACATTAATAATAATACAGAAATAATATAATTCTTGAATTATGTAAGTTCAAAAATTATTCATATACAAGCTGATTAATGACCACATTGTAAGTAATAGAATGGTCAATGTACACAAAATAAAAAGGGTTAATTACATTAAATGTACTTCTTTTTAGTTTTAGGGTATTAAATGCTATGGTCATTGAAATCTGATGCAAATTTAAAAATATGTAGGGCGAGTATATTTCTGGAATGAAAATTATTGGTTAACGTTTAAAAGATTGTTCAATCATCTTTATTGTTTTTGTATTTTTAATTCATTTTATTTATACTTTACTGTCATGTCGATTTTCTTTATACTATATATTTTATTTAAAATTTCTTTTTTTTTATGGAGTCAGAGGAACCTCATTTACAGGCAAAGTTTCGGGCTCACTAAAGGTTCCACAAGATGTTATATAGAGTGCATATGTGTCTGTACCCTACAACTAAACCTCCTATCTCACCGGTTCTCCCCCCCTCAGGGCCAGACCTGCAATTAACCATTACTTGGCCTTGGAAAGTGCCTTTGAGCTTGGGGGATCCAGAGTCCCCGTGCATCATCACAGTTGCCCATCCATGCAAGTATGGACAAACAACACCTCCGCAGGAGGCTGTCCTTCACCCCTTCGCTCTCCGATCCAATCTTCACCTCAACAGAGCTGTTACCATGGTTAATCTGACCTCTACTTCAATCATGCTCATGCTAGTTGTCTCCTCATGTACTCCTTATTTCTGACTCCTTAGCTTCTAACTTCTTAGAAGCTTCTGACTCCTTAGTATTTAGAATATTGCTAACAAACCTCCTAATAGTGTTTCTTTCTGAGCGACACTTTAGCATATGACTTATACTATTCTCCGGTGTCAAACCCTCAAGACCAAGCTGGCATCTCACATGTGCCCATCTGTTGCACACATAAAAAGTGTGTTCAGGAGTGTCCTTGGCTCCACAGTACAGGCTGTCTGGGGCATTCCTCCTGCAGAATCTATGGAGGTAGGATGTGAACCCACCGTGCTTCAAAAGGAACGGGGCGAGGTAGTTGTCCACCTTGCTAGATCCCGTCTGGACCCATGGCTCAGTCCTAGAAATCAGACATCTCATCCAGGTTGCTCTGTGTGGGGGCATCATCCCATATCACTTGCCATTCCTTCAAGGACAATCTGTGGGGATCAGGTTTTGCTATGTTCTTGCCATTTGTTCAGCGTGTAGTTGAATGGGGATTGTACTCACTATCACCTCAATAGCCAGACTATTTTTGTTTACTTACAAACATATCATTTTTTGTAGATGTACAAGTTGTTTGATTTTTTAGGTATTGTTATATTATGTGATGTTAGTTTTTGGTTTGCATCTGTTTTATATAAAGAAAACATATATACTTATTTTACAATATTCCTTTTGTTTCAGCAGTAAACTTTACTGTTTTAAAATGTCATCAGTTACATTAAAAAAGTTTGCATGTTTAATTTATTCCACATATAACTTTTTGCTTATTGTTTCCTTTAACAATTAAATTACTTACTAAGAGAAACATATGATATAAATTGCTAGTTAAGTATTCAATTAAAGAGATTTGGTAAACAAGCAGAATAAAAGGACACGGATGACTTAACTGTAGATGTAAAATTATCTGGACATGAGATTGTTTTAAATAATAAGGATGGATGAAAGAAAATTTACTTAAATCTGTAGAGGATAATTAATTCAATGAATGGGGGAGAAGCAACAAGTATTCCTGAATTTTTCAAGGTGCAAACAGCACCTAATAAACAGGAAACCCAACCCAAAGTCTACAAATAAATTAACTTTGTTTAGAATTTAAGAATATTTTAGTTATTAAGATATTACCCTTTTATTAGAGATATTTTTTGAATGAGGAAAAGGCAGTTCAATGTAAGAAAAGGGTCAAAGATTATGATGTAAGAAGGCTGGCAGTAAGATAAAGAAGTTACTTTGGAGGAGAAAACAGTGGGTATATTTTTGAGATTAAGATGAGGGAAAAATTAATGAGCTTTTCTTAATTATTTAATTGAAATGCCACAAAAAAAATTGAATTCAACCAGCATAAATGATGACTATTTATTTGAACTGCAACAATTGGAATTATTATTTTTATTAATTTATATAATCTTTTAGCTGAGAATTTTATAGTTATTAGGGATTTCAACAGGAGGATATATAATAACCAGAAAATTGCAAAGTATGCTGTGTTTGGCTTGAATTGTTTTATTTCATTAGATAGGAACCCTAATGATCCTTAAATAAATCCAAACAGTAAACAGATATTGAGGTTGAAGATTGGATATAGCAATCTTGAATAGTACATGCTTTTCATTACTGACTTTTGTAGGAAGTCAGGGGATCATAGGAAGTGGGGTATCTGTTAAACTTGCTTCCATTCATTTTTAAGTATTTAGTTTACAATGAAATATTTTCTATTAAAATTTGAATTTATATGGTGCTACTAAAAGGCAAAAATTAAAGTGATGTCAAAGGATAAGGTTAAGGTTCAAAAACAAGTTCATGAAATCTAGTAGAGATGTTGGAATTAACTGATGATAATAATGAAATGAGTGTAACTTCGCCATTAAATAATTTATACTTGTTCACAAAATCCTGGTACTGGTAAAAATATGACTGGTGTCAACTTAGGAACACTATAAAGAAGACTAGTTAGATTCTGAATGTCTTAAGACATTAAGAATTTTAGAATAATTCCTTAAAATAGGTTAGAAAAAGAAATATTATGCTAATATATTGAAAACGATTGTGTAAGAAGAACTTACTAAAAACACGAGTCAAATTCAGGTCTCTTAAGCGATTTCTGTAAACTCCTAACATGTTTAAGAGAGCCTAATTTTTTATACCATGATATTCCTTTAGAAGACTGGTAATATGTGTCAAGACATAATGAATCCAGTCACACCTCATAACAGAATATGTTACACATAGCCTAATGTGGAAGTAAAAGTTTCAAATGCTGTCTTTTCAGTAGAAGTCTGCAACAAATTTTGAAGAAAGTAAAAAATAATAAAGGCTCTGGGCGCAACAAAATATGTTAGTTTTTTAAAATTCTAATATAATCTTTTGAGAAAATTGTGATTTTAAAAGTTTGTTCAAATAGGTATGATTCCAGATAATTTTATAAGATCAATTATATTTCCAATTTTTAAGAAGGAAATTGTAATCTAATTATAGAGGTGTATCTTTTGACAACACTATTGAAAAAAATAGTTCAATTTTTTTCCACTGGGGAAAAATTGTTGTATATTTTAGAAAACTATAAACATATATTATATTTTTAAACTTTCATTATTTATGTTTTAATATTATCACATTATTTTTATTAAAACGTTTGTGTTATTAACGCATTTCTATTTTATATCTGAATTCAAAAGTTTTTTCACTAATTAAAAGGAGTACAAAAAATAATCCCCGAGTTTTAAAGCTGTTTAATGTCTTGACTTGATTTGCAGTAATGAATCACAGACAAAAGGAAAAACTCTAATTTTCTTTCTACAAGTGATGAATGCAAGCACCTTTTGTCATGCGCCTATATCCAACAGATAGGAGAGTTTGTTACATACTTTAATCAGCATGACTAGTATAATGAAAGTGGACAGATAGTTGCTTCAATCCTGTGCATCAGCTAATGTAAATCAGTAGTTTGCAGATACACATTATAAGATCACCAAAAATAATTACATAGGTCAAGTCAAATAACCTTGGAAGCCACCACAAACAAGCTCTGACATTGGGTCCATGCTGACCAATTCAATGATTGGGGAAAACATCATTCAACAAGTCCCATGTATTATTCCAGTGAGGAGGTGCAACATCTTGCCAAATAAAATCCTGTGGTCCGTCTTGCAGTTGATCAAAGAGCCATATACAAGAATATAAATAAATAACTATTAGGCGTACGTACAACAAATAACTCCTGTTATGCTTGCTTCAGAAAAATAACGCCCCATAAACTTGTCATCAGGATAATGCACAAAAATATTTAATTTTGGGAATCCTTTAGCATTGTAGAGGTCATGGGGATTTTCTGACTCGTAGATACAGACATTATTTATGTTAATTTTCCCACCTCGATGAAATGTTGGCTTATCACTAAATATTCTATGATCAAGAAAGTTATCATCTTCTTGCTGCAACATTTTCATTGTGAATTCTGCACAAACAGCATAGTTGGTAGACTTCAAAGTCTGTAACATCTGTAAATGGTATGGACTCATATGTGTTTCATTTAAATATTTCATACTGTCATCACTGGCATTGCTAGTTTGCAGCTGGTCTTCCTAATAAATTTTTTAGGACTATGCAGGAAAAACTTTCAACATTTTTGTTCAGACTCTTCTCTTTACACTCATTTCAAACTGATCACACTATTGATGAATATTATTGTCAATTGGAGGATCAAAATTAAACTTTCTATGGAATGCATGTTGAACTGTAATTACAAATTCACAATCAAACTACAAAACACAGAAGGTTTTCTGTTCAGGAGTCGCTATCTTTGGTAGTGGTGCTGACAAGCAGAAAGATAGGGAATCAGTCAATGGCCATATTTCGAACTAAAACATCCTTTTTGCTCTTTGATTCTAGTTTTTAATCAATACTTTACGCCTCATCCAAGAGTTCTTATAACATATTAAAACTTTGTTATTTTTTTTTTGTAATCCTGGGATGTGTATAAGTGTAATATATCTGTATTTTTTCAAATGATTAACTGTTTTCTTATTTATTGCTGTGAACTACAGTACTCATGTTTATTGACTGCCCACTTTTTTATCAGTAAAAATATTTTTTTTTTTTATTTATTAATTAGTGTCAATTGTAAAATTGTTTCTTTTGTTTTTCTAATTAATTATAAAAATAAATTTTAGTGAAGTTTTTTATATATGTATATTTACTAGTACAGCGTTAAAATCTAGTAAGAATAAAGATAAGAGTTTTGTAGATGCTGCTGACTTGTTAAATATTTTTTTAGGGGAAAATGTCAACAATGAGGAATTTGTGAGGATTTTAATGAAGAAGACTGAACAAATAATAACTAAAAGTTGCTTTATTTTGCCAATGTCCCATCTAAAATATTGTTAGTACTTATACATAAGATAATGTGATGGATATGCAAAACATAATTAAAAGAAAGAGAGCAATGTATGAAAAAAAGTAAAACATGAGAATAAAGTCAAAAAGCTGAACAATTGAAAAATAAGAATAATTATAATTTATTATTAAATTCTAAGCAGTTTAAGTAGTTGTGGACGTTTGTAAATTAAATTTCAAAATAATGAATATTTCTAACAGTCACAGCACTAAGTGTAGGAATAATGAAATGAAATGATTAATTATTTATAATTTCATCTGTTTAATCTTTTGTATGCAGATTATAATACAAAATTTTCTTCAAAACCAGTCTGTAGTAACAAGATGGTAGAAATCGTGTAAAGTATTTATGGATGTGAATTTCATGAATACAATTGTACTATTGTATATTATATAGCATATATATTGTTTTAATTTGATTATTTAAATTCATGTAATGTTGATAACGTATGAGTATTTTATATAAAAATATGCTGCTACATGAAGAAATGAGATAGCTGATGTATTTTCTCAAAGGTTTGTTACACACATCATGGACTACATAATTAATATTCCTCATGATGTAAATGATAAGTTGATATTTTTTCAGACTTAAGTATAGATTAAACTTTTTTTTTATATTGTTAAGGTATGTTTTTTAAAAAATTTAATTATTAGATTGTTAATTATCTGTTTAGTTGTATTAATAGCAGTATACTTTTCTCTTAATTGTGCAATTCAGTAAAATTTATAGTATAATGAAAATAGAGACAGAAGTGTGACATCCACAATTATTAATAATCATTATTGAAGTGCTTGGACAGTATTTACTGAATCGCAATACTTTTATTTATTTTCATTTTTTAGAAATGTACGTTTTAAAAACTAATGGGAAATAGTTATATTCTTTGAAAGTGGAATGGGAATGAAGTTGCTTCTTTCTTGAATATTTATAAATAGTATGAATTACTGGGATACTTCATCTAATGAAAGTTTAAACAGACAATGTTTTTGAACTGAATTGGTGTCTTAATGCAAATAGTCTAATTTCTCATACTGTTAAGAAGTCCACTTTCATGACAAGAGTGATAGTATCTAGACTTTCATCTGGAAGGTTTTGGGTTTGAATTCTGATAAGTTTAACATTTTTCACATGCTATGGAATTCAAATTTCATCATACAACCATAACTGGATTCATTTTTGCTCATTTGAATAGCATTCTGAAAACTCTGTCACATCCATCTTCTTATCAAAAAAAACTTTCATGGTCTCAAAGTTTCTATTTTCTACATTATACTATTCTTTACTTAATATTTTGCAATTTTTATAGGTGAACAACCAGAGAGATTTTTGTGAAACATTGGTAACAATTCCAACACTAGTTGGTATATTAAAAAAATTAAATAATTTAAGAAAAAGTGTGAAAAGTAGACTAACTTAACAAATTATTTTTTTCCAAGCATCAGTGTGCAGAAAAGTAAACATAAACTAAGACAATAGTAAAATAACACCACAAGTACATGATGACATCATATTTTGATGGGTACAGGAAGTTATAACTCAGTCAAATGAAATGCATATAAAAATAAACAAGAAATAATTAAAATAGCACAATTTGCATCTGTTAGTTACTAGGTATGTAGCTAAACTACCTTCAACCAACATTTTACAGAGAGCACTTATTAGAATGGCCATTGAAAGTGGTTTATTACAAGCTTCCTTAGTAGCTACATCAGCTTGTTCATTGCCTGAACTTATTATTTGGCTAGGAACCTGGTAAAAACTAATGTGTATCAGTATGTTGAAAACAGAGATAGAAGTGTGCCGTTCACAATTATTGGATGTGTAGTGAATATGACAGAGGTGCTTGGAGAGCACTTACTGAAAAAAAGTTTATAGTATAGGTGATAATATTGTATTATAGTGTGTAATGTTGTGTAAATAAAGTAAGTGTTTAAGGGCTGGTGTGATTAGTCTATGTATAAAAAGAAGAAATACTACTAATATCTCAGGTCCATAATATAAGATTGCTACTTCCTATTGTAGCATGCAGGGTTGAGAGCCTCTGAGCTCTTCATATGAACAACTGAAATTAGTTGTATAAATTTTGCTCCTGTCACTTGTTGGTACTGAAAAATATAAAATCACTAATTTCACTAGAGCTAAATTGTTATATTTCTGCATGAGAGAATTTGGTACCTTCCATGTAAATACTTATTTGGGCCCAACAAAATCAAACTTTATGATTACCTGATATTGATGAAATTAGCAATGGCCAAATTGGTTTAATTTACTTTTAACTGTTAGCTGTTTTAATTGTTGTATTTTTAATTGTTAGCCTACATAGGGTAAATTTGGTGTTATGGATAGTTTCATGTAATTGACTAAATGACAGACTGATTATCATATGGAGGAAACATATCGCCACTGTTTGTTCAAAGTTAAATTTTCTTATAAAAAATATAGCTTTAGAGGCAGCATTTTCCCTGTATCACCTCTTTCTGTAAGCTTGAGAGGAATATTATAAAATCAGAATAATATTTTTTTTATATATATTTTCTAACTTTTAACTCATACTCATACTTTCTGTTAATACAATTACGCAGGTCTGTGATTGAAAAATTCCATCACATAAGGTTTTTCACAATATGTCATTTTTTCGTTCTATCTATAGATCTTAGCCTATTATAAAGGATCATTCCGTAAAACTGTTGTTTAAGTAAACAGTCATGATATTTTTAATGTATGAGAATGCAAGAAGCTGATAAAAATATAGTGGATTTAAGATAAATAAGTTAAAAGCAGCAATAAATCTATAACGTTGTACATAAAGCCACTTTCATGTTATTACGTGTTTGATAATTTTCCGTTACAACATGTTTGTCTCCCCATCACCACCATTTACTACTATTCTAAACAAAGAATTAAGTTCAGTACTTGTTTTACACCTGTGGTGTGCATTTATGCTATTAGCTTATGAAAACTTCATTCATTTAACTTACAATTTTTTTTATTTACCAATATTTTACACAGTTTTGTTAAATTAAATTCCAATAGTGTCTAAAGGCTTTATCAATGTGCCTGACTCTTTTTACTATATTTGTTGAAATTTTACTGTCAAAAAACAACAAAGAAAAGTTACAGAATTCATAAAAAAAGTATATTTTGGTGTGAAATTAGAAGACCAGGACAAATCTTGAGCTCCTCATAAAGTTTGTTCAGTATGTGTTGAAGGGTTTGTCTTTTGTTTTGGAGTGCTTATGGTTTGGAGAGAACCAAACAAAACACTGTTAAAACACTGGTTGTTGCTTTTCTTAGTGTATAATACAGGGATTTAATTTCAAAAACAAAAGGAACATGTTTTACCCAAGCCTTCAAACAGCAATTTGTCCTGTATCTCATAGACCACAAATACCTGTTCCTTCACCACCAGATAAGTTAGATGATATATGTGGTGAAGAAATGGTTTCACAGGCCTGTGCTAATGAAACCCACCGGGTTGGTCTAGTGGTGAACGCGTCTTCCCAAATCAGCTGATTTGGAAGTCGAGAGTTCCAGCGTTCAAGTCCTAGTAAAGCCTAGTTATTTTTACGCGGACTTGAATACTAGATCGTGGATATCGGTGTTCTTTGGTGGTTGGGTTTCAATTAACCACACATCTCAGAAATGGTCGAACTGAGAATGTACAAGACTACACTTAATTTACACTCGTACATATCATCCTCATTCATCCTCTGAAGTATTATCTGAACGGTAGTTACCAGAGGCTAAAACAGGAAAAAGAAAGAGAGAGAGGCCTGTGCTAATGAACTGGATCATGAAAATGATGATTATGATCCTGCAAGTGATGAACCAAAACTGTTCGAACAATCCAGGTTAAATTATCTGGTGAGGAATTTAAACCTTCCTAAGGACTTTGCTGAAGGTTGAAGGAGAAAAATTTGTTAGCTCCTTGCATTACTTTTTAATGGTACTGGAACAGAAAAAAGGACTTTGTTCAATTTTTTTTTCAAGAAGATGCATTAGTTTACTGTAATGATGTACCTTGAGTTATGGAACAATTCAACATTGACTACAATACAAGGTTTCTGAATGGAGACTTCATTAATTCATTGAAAATGAGTCTTAAGGCAGGTCTTCTGCACAATGGATGTAAGTACACTTCTTTACCAGTGGAGCATTCTGTTAATTTGAAAGAACATTATGAAAATCTTGAATTACTTTAAATTAAACTTCGATATAAGATCAAGATTGGACAACCTATGGCAATTTAAAGGTACTTTCTTTGTTACTTGGAGAACAAAGCAGTTTTACCAAATATCCATTTTTTTTGTGCAAGTGGGATAGTTATGATAGAAAACAGCACTATAATAAAAAAAATGGTCAAGACAAATCTTAAAAGTTGGTATGAAAAATATTAAAAGATAGAGTTTAATAGAGCCAAGCAAAGTTTTGCTTCCTCTGTAATGTATTAAGCTAGTGTTAATGAAGCAATTTGTTAAGGCATTAAAAAAAGATGCAAAGTGTTTCAAGTATCTTTGCAATCAATTTCCAGGTTTATCAGAAACAAAGATAAAGGAGGTGTTTCTGTTGGGTCGGTTATAAGGAAGCTTATGAAAGATGAAATATTTGAATCTAAAATGGAGGAAGCAGATAAACTAGCATGGAAAGCCTTCAAGGATTCAATTAAAATATTTTTTGGTAACAAAACAGATGAAGATTATAAAAATATGTTGGAAAAATTAAAACAGTTAGGCTGTAGGCTGTAAAATGAGCCTAAAGATGCATTTTCTAGATTCACATCTCTACTGCTTTCCCAAAAATCTTACTGTAGGAAGTGATGTGCTGGGGAAAGATTTCACCAAAATATGAAAGAGACGTAGAGAAGATATCAAGGGAGATGCAACGTGAGCATGTTAGCTGACTACTGTTTAATGTTAAAAAGGGATGACTTGCTGCAAGACCACAGAAGAAAAAGCATCTAAAGGAGCATTGAAACAAAAAGAAAAAGATTTTATAAGGACATAAATAGTATTTTACTGTGTATTTTTTCATTAATTTTAATAATATTTTTAAGTATTTTTGTTTTTCACATCACTTGTAAATGAATTCTAAATTTAATTAAAAATTGTTTTTATGTTTTACAAAAAAAAATAGAAGCCTTTTTGTGAAAGGTCATATTTGGATTCAGAGCACAAAAATACATAAGAATCAACTATCAAATTGAAAACAATTTTTCAATCGATAAAAAATGCTGGTGTGTGTTGTTAAATGATTATTCTTCTACAACAATACAAAGTACTCAATATCAGTCATAGTAACATTTTAGTAAGTCCAAGTGGTAATAGCTCTTCACTATGAGTTAGCTTTAAACTAGTTAACAATTTCTTCTATGAGAATATCTCAACAAACAAATGTGTACACTATTTTGAAAAAAATAATCTAACTGATGGTCATGCTAACCAATAGTATTCATTAATAATTTAAACAGTAGCGTAAAGACATTGCCCTAATGAAATTATGAGTTTGCTTAAGATTTGTGTTTTAAGATAGTAGTTTTATTCACAGACATTATATGTAAGTTAAATGATGAACTTATCATTGTAAGAGATCTAACTTGAAACACGAATCACTTCAAAAAATATTCCATGCCAGACTTACAAGAAAAAGTAGGGGATGAGGTGGTTTTCTGTTACCTTTTTCACTAAGCTGATAGTACTGTTACACTATCAGCATGCCAAATTTACAGGAATACAGGTAATATTTACCACAAGCAGCACTTTAACATTATTCACCATAGGAATTGGGGCTGCTTAGTACACATCATTACTTTTAATGAAAACTTGTGTATTTTATTTTGGGTGCTTTATGTGTCTTATAGTCTCAAAAGAAAGATTGAGGCAAATAATATAAAAGAATATGATATTTCTTTGTTTTGAGAAATAATTCCATAAACCTTTTAAAAATCTTTAGACAACAGTATCTACAATATCATAGTATATAATTGTAAAGTGATAAATGTTTATTTATATTTAAAGTGAAACTAACTTATTCAATGAACTTAAATTATAATTAATAGGCATATATAAAGTGCAAAAAAAATATTTTACATGTATAAACAGAAAAATTAGTAGCTGTTAAATTTTAAATAATAAGAAATAATTTTTCTGATGTGATTTATTGAAAAACTATTAATTAACAGAATTTTATATATACCAGAAGCTTCTTTAACTAATGAGTACAAAATTATAAGAATTGTTAAAACCAGTTGCTGCTTAGAATGTTTGTTTTGTTAACAATGTAGAAATCACTGTACACAATCATAAAAAAGATTTCATAAACAGGAATTTTATTAATATTGTTTCATTTAAAAGTAGCTACTTTGCAGAATAACAGATGTCATCTAGTTTTATCTTTGTGTTTAAAAATTAAGAATGGGATTTTATTTAATGATAACATCTGAAAAATTGAACTGGAACCAAAATATTTTGATGCACTTATAGCAAAACAAGCTTTGGTGATAATCCTTTTTGTTTTTGAGATTGTGTCCAGGTGATTGTAGCTGCTTTAGTTGCCAAAAATAGATTTAGTATACTGGGGTTTTTGGGAAAAATTTTTTTTATGGCTTCAATTCTTCTTTTAAGATACTTTATTTGCTCTTTATTCTGAGATCTATCTTGTTCACTTGTAATAAGAGTTATTTTTCTATTTACCTCTCTCTCTCTTTCAACTCGTTCTTCAAATGTTTCAGTATATAAAAGATGACCAATTGTAACTGAAGGGAATTCTTTGTTATTTTTCTTGTCTAAATTTGCCATAACTGTTTCAATAATTAAAGCCATGACCGAAGATGCACTTTCTTCACTTTCTTTTGTTAAGCTCATTCCCTGAAAATGAAGTAAATTATATGATTTGTTAAATTTTAATTTAAAGAATTTTTTTGGGTGCTTTTTATCCTAGATTCAGAATTTTTATTAAAACATTATGTCTTTCATTTTTTATTTTTTTTTTTATTAAAATTGTAATATAATTAAAAATTTTTATTGATTTTCAACATATTTTGGTAACAAATTTCTGCTCAAAGAGTAAAAATGAACCCAAATTGAAATTCTTGGAACTTAGATTAAGGGGCAAATTTGATATTTCATATGTTACACAGATCTGATTTATTTTATTCAATTTTCAGTTCAAAAAAAAAAATTTGCCTCAATCTAAGTTACAAAAATTTTAATATGGGTTCATTTTTACCCTTGAGCGGAAATCAGGGCAACATTTATTGCAAAGTATAACTCAAAAACGAAGTGCTTGTTTATTTATATAAGCGCTTGTTTACATAAATCACGTTTATGTATGAATCTTTCTGTTTATTTTCTTTTGTTGAACATATCCTGAAATTTGTTTCATTTCTTCATGAGACCTCTGTATACTTTCTTCAATGATTAATTCATTTAAATACAGATTAATCTGAATGCTGTTCTATATCATTTTTTAAAGAATCTGCATCTCCACCCTGTACAATTACACTGTAATTATTAGTGCTATTCCATTTATTTATCTGATTAATATAATTATAATAAATAATATTATATTCATGAATAGTAACCTAATGTTCACTTATTTTGTGATGAAAAGTTGCTGTTACGTACAACTAAAATAATTATCCACTATTAACTATAGTATTAATAATTAATTTCTAATTCAAGTAAAACAGAAATTTTATTTAACTTGCTAATAACAAACAAATCTCTCTAATGAAATAATTTAATAACTTGTATCCACGATAAAATTTAATTTGACTAGCCAATTGATTATATTTAGAAAGAATCATACAAGTGAAAAGTTGAAAAAATCATTAAATTTATTAACTAGTTAACAATTAATAAATTTTAAATTTGTTACTTGAACAAAATTTAATAGTAAAAAGGTGTATCTTCCATTAATGATAAATCAAGCATCTATTTCAGGATAAATTTAAAAAATAAAAATAAATATTTAATAAAATTCTCCAGCTTGCTATAGTTGGATTTAGCTATTCTCTTATTTTTCCTTTTCTTTCTCTAGGGCAATTGTGCTATTGCTTTCAATGTTGCTGTAAGAAGTTCATTGTCGTAATCTACTTAACAAAGATTTCTAGAAACATTCATCAGTATTCAGAAGTCATAATGATTGTTATATGCAGCCATCATCAAAAGCTTTCTTTTTACTGGTGCATAAAAGTACAAATTAGCATTAGCAACTAAATAAATTGATCAGAACGTATTTTTGGATGAGATTCAATAGATTAACTTACATAAATTACCTTAACTGGGTATTTCATCCTTATTCTTAGTCTGTATTTGTAACTAATTCATACTGAATTTTATAACTGATAACATCCACTCTACTACATTTTTAGGAAACACAGAATGATTGCTTAAATCAAATTTTAATGTTTGTGACTGTCAAAGAATGAAGATTACTTCATGTGTAAGTAATGTCCTCACATCCTGACTCCATAGGGGAAGATACCTGCCGCCTTGTAATGATCCCAGTTGCCATACCACCCTCTCCATTCCTAGCCCTGATTGGCTTTACCGGAGGTTGTCGTTTACACCCTCTAAACTTGATAACAACAGTCATCAGTTTGGCCTCTATCAGGATGTCACCAATGCAAATATCTTATTACACAACCTACTATCGCGTTTGTATGGCCTCTTCCATCCACTACCACCTACCATAATTTATGAACCTCAACTATCAAATTAACAGATTTGCAGAAGCGCAATCCCTGTGCCCTCCTCGAACACTGAAGGTTTCACACAAAAACTCTTCCTTCATATAACTTCAATTAAACTATGCACTCAATCATTACTTTATTGAGTCTTTAAACACCAAAAATACTATCCTTATTCCAAAAAAAAAAAAAAAGTTTGATTGCCACAATTCATTTTACTCAAACTTCTCTTGATTTACTTAAAAATCAAGAAAACAGATTCTCAAATTTAATAAGTCTCTAATGAAAATATACCCTTTTATTATATACCCTCCTACTTTCAGAAGCAAGGTCAACGCCTACACCCTCCCACACCGCAATTCCATCAAAGTTTTCCACACATCTATTCTCAATAGCAAATATCCATCCTAACAGCAAATATCTTGGCTAACTGGGACTCGATGCCAAAACATCGTATCTTGGTGAAGTAAGATGTCCTCAATGACATTTATATTTTTCTGAAGATAGAAAGATCACCTTCTTGATCCTCTCAGTTTACTGAACAAAAATTACTGGATTTGTTTCTGCCAGCAGCATGAATTTTTTTAGCTTGTTCAAACTACCGGATCACAATACTTCATTTATATCAGATTGATTACCTAATCCCATTTTCACCTGGATGTATACTGATTGTATCATGTGAAAAAACAATAGCTAAGGATGCTGTCAAGAGGAATTTATAACCTGCAGCCTTAATATATTTTTTCCACTTGTCATTCAAGGTCTTATCATAATCTCTTATCTGTGAGGAAATACCTATTTGCTATCTTCCACTCATGGTCTACAGTTTAGATTACATGTTGATTTTATGTTGAATTTAATCAAATGTGCAAGTGTGATTACTATAAACAGAGTAAAATCAACATACAGTTGGATTTTTCCAAAATAAAGTTATCATTGAAGAATTTTAAGAAACAATTTTGATTTTGAAAACATAGTGAAATATTTTTGGTTTTCAATGAGTTTGATACTAAGCTCAAGCTCAAAAAGAAGAGGATTGCCCGTAGGTGTTATAAGGGTTCTTAGATTAAACAAAATTTGGCTTTGAGGGTTCAGGATTTTAATATTATATTGCAGTAGATTGTATGTCAAGATGATGTGTAGAGGATTAGATTCTATCAAATTTCTAGAAGTACATTCCAAAATTCATCAAGGATTTTTCAACTGTGTTCCTGCTGGCTTAATGATGCAGTCATAATGTATGCATACGAATACATGTATTCGTATCTGTACACTTCAGTCATTTGTACACATCATCATCTGGATAATCCTGGAGAAAATCCTGTTGGGGCTTGTCTGAAGAGCAGACTTAAATCTAGATAGCTTGATGCTTTATTTAATAATACTGTAGATGTAATTAAGCAGTCATCTTAATACTACCCAGTGTATTGGTCTAGTGGTGAACACATCTTCCCAAATCAGCTAATTTGGAAGTCGAGAGTTCCAGCATTCAAAACCTAGTAAAGGCAGCTAGCTACTTTTATATGGATTTTAATACTAGATCATGGATACCGGTGTTCTTTGGTGGTTGGGTTTCAATTAACCACATATCTCAGGAATGGTTGAACTGAGACTATGTAAGATTATACTTCATTTGCACTCATACACATCATCCTCTGAAGTATTACCTGAACAGTAATTCCCAGAGGCTAAATAGGGGAAAGAAAGATAAAGTCATTTTAATACTAGATCAGCTGTTGAAAGCACATGACTTTTGTGATATTCATTAATGAACTTATTGCTTCTTCTTATTATTATTTTTGGGACTGTTTTAATTTGAGCCTGCACTGGAGATTTCCTGACTGTATGGATGTATACACTTGCTGCTCTCACTCTTAAATTCGGTCCTTCCCTTATAAATAATTGTTGGTCTTTTTATGTATTTGACTCAACATAAAGATGTTAAAAAAGGGTTTTGCATTACTAGAAACACACACACACACACACACACACACACACACAACTATTAATGAAAAACATACATAAGCACACCAAATTAACAGCAAGCTTAATCCAAACTTAACAGTTGCTTTGCAAAAGCATTTTTGTAGATAAAACATAACCATATATTCATTTCCTGTGGGTACTTGTTTTATAATATATTGGTTTTCTACTTTTCATTAATGTTTATATTTGCATCTGATAAATTTATTGACTTACTATTATGTTTCTGCAGTAAATTTTAATTTATTTAAAATGACTAAGTGTTTTTTATCAAAGGATTAAATATTATTAAAATAAAAACAATGAAATAATTTTTAGAGGTAATTTTTTAGAGTTGAAGTAATATTTAATATTATACTGTATTTAATTATATATATATATATATATAATCAACTTATGAGGAATTCCTCATAAGTTCATTAAAATTTTGATTAAAATTTTAATTAAAAACCAATTACACTTTAAAACATTGCAAAGATTAAAATATTATAGATTATAATAATATTATAAGATTATTATAATACAGCACTGCAGTGCTGCATTTAATGGCTGGCCACAAACATGTTTAATAATAAAATAATATTTATATGTTTTCAAGGTAATTCACGTTTTCATTCTTGACTGAACAAAGATTTATTCTAAATTTATTTTAAATGCTTTTAAAGATTTTTTTAAATTAACAAACAATTTTTACAAAATGTAAAGATTAGGCCCGAAAGTGTTTTGATAAAGTGAACAAATTAAAGGTAAGAGTGTTTCTCTAATTCTGTGCTTTGTGGAGACTGACTGAATATTATATTGTATATGTAGATATTTACATACAGAGGAAAAGAAGAAAGAAAAAATGGACTATAAAAACTTTAACCTAAATAAATATATATATATATATACATTGTATCATATACTGACTACAATTAATTACAATTATATTAATGAAAATAAGATGAACACTTGCTTCACACTCACAAAAAAACTCTTAACACAAACATTTTCAACATTAGAAAGAGTACAAAAATAGAAACATATGAAAAAGTACTGAGAAATCATAAGGCCCTAACAGTCCCATCAAAGAGATTTGGATAGTAGACTGACTAACGATATCCTTTGCAGTCATAAAAGATAATAAAAACAATAAAAGTAGAATAGTTAACATCTATAATAGCAAAGATTATAGTACATCTTGTAAATCAATAAAATTAATTGTAATTTTAGTTAAAATAAAAATTCATAATATAATTTAGTAATATATTAAATAAATTTGAATGTTTAAAAATTATTACATTAACAAATATAAACATAATTCATGCCTAAAATTGAGCAAGTAAATTTTGAAAAGGATAAATTGTTTACGAATACGGGCTGGGCAAAAGGAATGAAAGAGGAGACCGACTTACAGAGTTTTGCACGAAGTACAATTTAGTAATTGCCAACACCCAGTTTAAGAATCATAATAGAAGAATATACATATGGAAAAAGCCAGGCAATACTGCAAGGTATTAAATAGATTATATCATGATTAAGCAAAGATTTAGAAATCAACTCGTCGACTGCAAAACTTAGCCTGAAGCAGATATTGATAAGAGGTCTGAGTAAAAAAGGATAAAGTAGAAACTGTAGAAGAAGAATGGGAGAATGTTAAAAAGGAAATTCTTAAATCAGCAGAAGCGAACTTAGGCGGAACAAAGAGAACTGGTAGAAAACCTTGGGTTTCAGACGATATATTGCAGCTGATGGATGAATGTAGAAAATATAAGAATGCTAGTGATGAAGAAAGTAAAAGGAACTATCGACAATTAAGAAATACTATAAACAGGAAGTGCAAACTAGCGAATGAAGAGTGGATTAAAGAAAAGTGTTCAGAAGTGGAAAGAGAAATTAACATTGGTAAAATACACGGAGTATACAGGAAAGTTTAAGGAAAATTTTGGGGTACATAAATTAAAATCGAATAATGTGTTAAACAAAGATGGTACACTGATTTATAATACGAAAGGCAAAGTCGATAGGTGGGTGGAATATATTGAAGAGTTATACGGAGGAAATGAATTAGAAATTGGTCTTATAGAGGAAGTCGAAGAGTATGAAAGGGTAGAAACAATACTGAGATCTGAATTTAAGAAAGCATTAAAAGATTTGAATGGCAGAAAGGCTCCTGGAATAGACGGAATACCTGTAGAATTATTGCGCAGTGCAGGTGAGGAAGCGATTGATAGATTATACAAACTGTTGCGTAATATTTATGAAAAAGGGGAAGTTCCATCAGACTTCAAAAAGAGTGTTATAGTCATGATACCAAAGAAAGCAGGAGCAGATAAATGTGAAGGATACAGAACAATTAGCTTAACTAGCCATGCATAAAAAATCTTTACTAGAATTCTGTGCAGAATTGAGAGGAGAGTGGAAGAAGTGTTAGGAGAAGACTAATTTGGTTTCAGAAAAAGTATACGGACAAGGGAAGCAATTTTAGGCCGCAGATTAATATTAGAAGGAAGATTAAAGAAAAACAAACCAACATACTTGGCATTTATAGACCTAGAAAAGGCATTTGATAACGTAGACTGGAATAAAATGTTCAGCAGTTTAAAAAAATTAGGGTTCAAATACAGAGATAGAAGAACGATTGCTAACATTTACAGGAACCAAACAGCAACAGTAATAATTGAAGAACATAAGAAAGGTAGTGTGACATGGATGTTCCCTATCCCCGTTACTTTTTAATCTTTACATAGAACTAGCAATTAATGATGTTAAAGAACTATTTAGATCCAGAATAGCAGTACAAGGTGAAAATATAAAGATGCTTCGATTTGCTGATGATGTAGTAATTCTAGCTGAGAGTAAAAAGGATTTAGAAGAAACAACGGCATTGATTAAATCCTATGCAAGAAATACCGTATGAAAATAAACAAGAACAAAACAAAAGTAATGAAATGTAGTAGAAATAATGAAGATGGACCACTGAATGTGAAAATAGGAAGAGAAAAGATTATGGAGGTACAAGAATTTTGTTATTTGGGATGTAGAATAACTAAAGATGGACGAACCAGGAGTGACATAAAATGCCGAATAGCACAGGCGAAACAAGCTTTCAGTCAGAAATATAATTTTTTTACATCAAAAATTAATTTAAATGTCAGGAAAAGATTTTTGAAAGTATATGTTTGGAGCATAGCTTTATATGGAAGTGAAACTTGGATGATCGGAGTACCTGAGAAGAAAAGATTAGAAGCTTTTGAAATGTGGTGCTAAGGAGAATGTTAAAAATCAGGTGGGTGGATAAAGTGACAAATGAAGAGGTGTTGCATCAAATTGATGAAGAAAGAAGCATTTGGAAAAATATAGTTAAAAGTATTCCAGTATCCTGGAATACTTTTAATAGATAGTCACTTTTGTAATAGATGATCAGGTAGAAGGAAAAAATTGTGTAGGTAGGCAACATTTGGAATATGTAAAACAAATTGTTAGGGATGTGGAATGTGGTATACTGAAATGAAACGACTAGCACTAGGTACGGAATCTTGGAGAGCTGCATCAAACCAGTCAAATGACTGAAGACAAAAAAAAATTGTTTATATTGGGACATGTGTTTTGATAACTGACTTAATTATCATAACTGATTTTAATTCAGTTGACCATGACAACCATTAGTTTTAGCACATGGTGAAGGTAATGATTGCATTGCTGAATAGTATTTTAATGACTGATGATGAATCTGTCGATTTGAAAAGTAATTTTTATGTCTATTACTAAGTGTTTTTACTGTTAATTTGGTGTGTTTTTGGGTGGAGTTTGATAAGTAAATGTTAATTATGGTGATTTTTGGTTTATTTCCCTCATGTTTTGGTGCATTTTTGAAAAAATAAAAGTCAAATTTATTAAACATGTTTGTTTACAATTTATTTAATTTACATCAATTTTTTCGGAACTTAGTTCTCTACAATCTATGGTTCACACTTATTTATTTTAACAATTACAGGCCATATTTGTCATTGACAAATCTATATCAAACCTAAAAAAGTGTGTTTTCGATTTTGGGTGCTTTAAAAGAATTTTAAAAATTAATGAAGATACAATTCTGAAATTTTTCTTGTATATAATTAATACAAACCTAATTTTTCCCCATAGTTTTGTTCTGAGAATTTTTATTTTTACTTGAGTAAAAATCAGGGTAAAAATGTTCACTAAATATAACTTTAAAATGAAGATTTCTTAGACCTTTATATTGATATTATGTTTTCATCTGTTCCCTAAGTACGTCCTTTCTTTTGAATTTATTTATATGTATGTTTGTTTTGCTTACTTAATGTATGTTAATTGTGAATGGATAAATTAATATTAAATTAACCATCATTAGTTATCATATAAAAAAGAGTTTTTTTTTTAACTATTCCAATAATCAGTGATTAATATTATTTTATATTACTTATTACATAAAAACATTACAAATATTTGTAATTCTGAGTGTAACTTTCACATTAAATCATTTTTTCATTTTCTGGTTCAAAATAATTTTATAAGTTTTGTTTTACTAGTAATTTCACATTTTAAAAAATTAAAGTTGAAGTGATTACATGAACTATACTGCAGTACTGACGATAGGAAAAAGCTGTTTCCTTAATATTAATTACCTTAAGCTTATCTCATTAAATATTATAAGACTAATTTTAATTCGATGAAATAAGCACAAAAAACATTTTAGAAAAATTGTTAATTTTGTTTTTATGATTAATTCACCACACTGCAATGGGAATATGAAATAGAAATTTCATAGCATATGAAGAGTTTTATGCTTGGCCTGAGATTCATGCCAAAACAAGATTCTACAGCTTCGCCATGGAAATGGTTATATTTAGTTTAAATACAGAGAGAATCAATTTATGATTGATTTGAATGAATAATTTTGAATTTTAGGTGAATTTATACCTCATGAGCTTCCATTTGATTTAATAATATCTACAGTTTTTCCAGAACAATTACTATACAGCTAGGAAGGAAGATGTGGGTGGTGGTGTGTTAATGGAATAAGGCTATTATGTTAGAATCATGAAAGGGATATGTACAACAATATTTCCTTGGCCTTGCTGTGCCCTCAGCATTATCCTTTCTCCCACTACAGCATACCTAGATCACTGCTAGGTTTTTATCTCTACCCACTAGATACCAGTATGGCTTCATGAAAGGGGTTGGGACTGAGGATTGCATCTTAAATACCTCTTGCCAAAGTGGACAGCGCCGACTGTAAATACGTTTTGGCAATTTTTATTGATATAGAGGTAGCATTTCCTTACTTGTGTTGGATTTCTGTCCTCTATGAGTTGGAACGCCGCACTGTTCCCTTAGCCTTGCAGGCCATGACTACTTGGCTGATCGCACAGCTCTGTTTAAGGATGTGCAACTAGTTGTGGAAAAATCTGTCACCAAGCGAAGCCCACAGGGCTCCCACAGGGCTGTGGAACCTATTATTCGACAGATTTCTGGGACTGACATTCCCAGAAGGAATCACGGCTCAAGCTTACGCCGATAACTATCTCCTGTTCGTGGTAACTCACGACTGCAGCTGGAAGACTGAGCGCAGGTGGCTTTGTCAACCGCAGAAGGCTGGATGGACATTCAAAATTTGAAGATTTCTGTGCCAAGATGAAGTTTATGCTTCTTAAGGGTGCAGACAAATTATCATACAGTCGTAACCCTGTATTAAGTATAAAGACTGTGTAATCAGCCGAGTTCGAGTTCATAAGTACCTAGGTGTTTTGTTTAATGAGAAGTTGCTGTTTAGCAACCACATTAGGCAAGTAGCGGAGGATGCCATCTCTGTAATGCACAAGCTTAGGAGGATTGCTCGGAAGGATTACGGGCCGTCATTTGTGCATGGTGTACTGAGGTGCCTTCGAAAGTATGAGGCCGAAGTATTTGGGATGCAGTTTCGAGCCAGGCCTGTACCGAAGCAGAACGGTGATCTCAATGCACCGGTTCTAAATTTTTGAACAGTTGCCCATCTTCCGCCTGTGGAGGAGGCTTTACAGCCTCACGATGGAAGAATGGCACGCCACGACTAAGGTCGTGGACTAAGGTCCTTTAATAGATGTATACAGGATCTGAGGGGATGGTATGCCTCTCCTTTGTTTTTAAGGGCAACAGGAGGAGCCTCTAACCATGTAAATTTAAACCAATATTAGTTTCGGTTCCACCTGGCAGCTGATAAGCTGTGCATCTGCGGGGAGGTCCAGTCAAATGAACACATGATGTTCATGATGTTCGACTGCCCAGCTCTTGGGGGAGCTAGAACTCAGGCCACCTTGGAACTTAGGGGAAAATTGGCCACTCACAAGCGACGAGAGCCGCATTGTCGGACCTAAGGGATAAGACTCCTACTGCGCTGCTGAAGGAAGCTATCCGAGAGATGTGACTGGCTACCATCCAGATTAAGGCTCCAAGCGCTTTAATGATGGACAGGTAATTGCTAGCATTCAGTGGCCTAGACGTGGCAGCGAATTGCTGTCTTTGACGAGATAAATTTAATTATTGATAGTCATATATGTTTTAGTAGTTGCTGGGGTGCACCTACCCATTTTAGTTATATATGACAAGTGGGTGGTGGGACATGCAAGCGAGAGGTGTATGGTACCATGCTTACTCCCCTCATGCTCTTAGGTTAGCTCTAGGAGCTAGTTAGGACACTGGTAGCTAAACTGTTTTGAGGCTCAGTAGCTGTTTGTGGCATTGACATCCGGTCTATGCTTTAGGACGATCAAATGGGGTGGTGGCGGGAGAAATGCCAAGCAAACCAACCCACTAGTTATCAAAATAGCCAAAGGCATCAGAATCAGTTCAGATAACTAAGAACTTTGATAAACTGTGCTTAAAATCCATTTTATATCCAAAAATTTCACAAAGGAATTCTTTCCATGTAAATATATAGAATTCAATCACCGTTTTCTGTATAAATTGTAGATAACTGGGATTACTAAGCAGCTGTTGGATATAGTAAAATTTGTAATCATAATGTAGAAAACAACCCTCAAAAACGTTTATCTGAGCTTCAGGTACAGTTATTTTTGAATGTGTAAATGATTACAACAATAAAATAATTATTTTTTCTGAATTAAATTGTTAATACAAGTAGCAGATATTTTAATATACATATATAAAAAATACATATACATATATATAAAAAATATAAAAATGTACATTATAGAGTGAGATAATTTTATCACACACATCATTTGTCTTGAGCACACTGAAGATTGAGTAACCAAGAGTAAAAGATGAATTCCATTAGCTCTGAAGTCCTATGAAGTGTGTCAAAAAATTTGCTGTGAAGGGTTTAGATTTGCCTTCAGGAAAATGGTGGATATTTTCATCACTTGCTGTAAAACATTACAGTTGTGCACAACTACATTCCATGAATCACATCAAATTTGAATATTCCTGTATTATAGTCCATAGTGGACATATAGTGTATAGTATCACGATGTGCACGATAAAATTATTGCACTGTACCTAATTATGTATATAATAACATATGAATTTGTGTTGAAAGTTGCAAAGAAAAATTTTGTAAAATAATACTGCACCATTTAGCATGATAATTTCACTCTATATGATTTTACAAAGACAATTTTTGCAAAAAAAAAAAAAATTAAAATCAGAATATTTGAATAATTAAGATCAGATATCATTAATTGCTTTTTGAAAATCCCTACATCTTTGCTGAACAAAATGGCAAAACATTAAAATTGTTATTATTGAAGAACTCACTTTCACAATAATGAAATTATTGTAAGGGCTGTTGAAGCTAGCTGTCAGCTCATTCAATGGCATTTCTGATAGGTATAGTTGTTAATCTTTTAATGATGTCTGGAATACAGGTTCTATTTCTATCAACAAAGTAATATTGGGTAGCCTGCTTAAGAGGAATTAATTGTTAACTTCAAAAGGCCTTTGGAAAGAGTTCCATTAATGTGAAAGGAAGTTGTTTGATAATGGAACATATTTGATAATGTTGAGATATCTTATATCTGTTGAGAAGGAATTAAAGAGCTACACAATTCATCTCTGCAAAGGTTTTTTTAATGAAAAAATCATGAAATTATATCTCACTTCTTTGCGCATACACAATTTTACCTAAGATTCATTTTTTTTCATTAATGTTATTACTTAATAATTAAAAAACCTACTTATCAACAATTTCATTTTTTTAGTTTTCACCAAGAATTTTCTCGTCTCATTTCACAACACGACAGAAATATTCCAGAAGCTATTTACAAAGTATATAAAAGCGCATACATTTTTGGTTACAGTTGTAATCAAAATACACTTTCACATAAGTGTATAAGTAGTGCACGCAAATTTTAAATTTTAAATTGTGATAAGTGGGTTTTTTAATTGTTAATTATAGAATCATACCAACGGACCATGTTTGATAAAATTAATTTTATTACTTACCGGTACTTTGGCTTCTAAATCAATCTGCTCATGATATTCAGCTTCTTTCATTAATTGTTCTATGCTTAGAAGATACTGTCCTTGCCCAGGTTTCTCTTTCAGAGTAAACTGAATAAATTTTTGAAACTGAAGTGCCACATCCTTCATTGTTTCCCTTAGTGTTTTTATTTTTTCATCCATGGTGTCAATTTTTTTTTCCTTATTATTAATTAATTTATTTTTTTCTTTAATAATTTGATTTTTAGATTCAAAACAAAGAAGCAGATCTCGTTTCATACTTTCTTTAAGTTCATTTATTTCTAGCATTTTTTCATGATATATTCTCATTAAATCCGACAAATGTTCTGCCTCTGATTTAACTTGTAGCTTTTGTAACTTCTTTTTAAAAGAAGACTTTTGTTTTTCAAGTAATAATTTCCATTCATTTTCTTGTTGCCTAAAAACAAAAAAAATAAAGTATACTCATGGTATTTGTGGTTTGAAAGTCTTTAAATAATAGAAAAGCCTAAGCAAATATTGTTCTTGATTATCTGTGCAATTTTCAGGTATGATTTTATATCATCTCAAGTTTTCCTACAATGCCAGCAATTATTACTTGGCGTATCCAGAGGGTGAAATGGGGGGCAGTCCTTCAAGATGGCGAAAAAAATAAATAAATTTTTGAAAAATGTACAATTAAAAGTTTTTAAATAAACTAATAACAAAATAGAGACATCCACACTATTTGTGGGATATTTAAGAGATACTATTACACGCTGGCAGCAACAAGAGTTTTCTAGGTTTTATTAGTTTTCTAAAAGAATTTTGTAGTCTCATTTCACGACACGACGGGAATATTCCAAAAGCTATTTACCAATTATAGAAGAGCACACGCATTTTTATTAAAGTCGGTGCAGTTGTTACTTTCACATAAGTGTATAAGTAGTGCATGCAATTTTTTACATCTGTAAAGTTTGTTTTTTTATGGCCACCTGGCCATCCATTTTATTACAACGAATGGATATTAGAATATATTTTTTAAGTGGGCTACTGTGATGTTTATTAGATGATTTTATTTAATTTGCAATGTATATACCATAAATTTACATAAGCACGGCTCATGTTTTAAAAGCATGTAACTTAAAAAGTGTTATTCTTCATTTTTTGATTATCTTTACATGCTTGTAAGTGTTACACCACTTGGGATTCTTTTGGATCTTTCAACATAAAGTAGAGTTTGGTATTTAAGTTCTTCTAAATAATCAATACTTTTGATGAACAATTAAAAATAATTCAAAACATGGCCTAATTACCAATATTGCTTTTGGCAATTACTAGATTTTTATATCAGACATTTCAATCTAGTTGATAAACTACCACTCGCATTGTTGGCCGACAGAAACATAGAAGCAATCATCCAGCCAAAACTGCATCCAAATTTTAGAAAAGGTCATCCGAGTAACATGAGAGGTATTTTGAGAGTAGCATCCTTCTGTAACTCCACAGTTCAAGTGTTTATTTTTTCCCATTCTCCTTGTTTTTTGCCAAAAAGCTTGACACTCCATATTTTCTAGAAATTGTTTCTAATTCATTTATTTTTGAACCTAGCAGATTTATTTTTCATGATAACTGTTCTTGCTTGTGCCAGTCTGCTTTTAATTTTACCTTACTTTACCAACCCTTTGTAATTTTATTCTCTAATCAGCAAATTTCTATTATTTCGACTTTGTTATGTTTATTTGTCCTCAATATTCACCTTTCTGTCATATTTCATTACCTCTGTTTTATTTTTATTTATTTCTGAAATGAATATCTTTCCTAGCAATAAATCTATACCATTCAGAATTCATCTCCAATCCACTGGGTTGGTCTAGTGGTAAAAACTTATTGTAAATCAGCTGATTTAAAATGTGAAAGTTTTCAGATTTGAAATGGTAAGTTACGTTTTGTTTAGATTTGAAAACTAGATCATGGATACTGCTGTTCATTGCTGGTTGGGTTTCAATTCCATACTATTTGGAATAAATTTGTTTGGGTTTCCATACTATGGTATGGTCAGCCTGAAACTGTACAAGACTACACATCATGAACAAGGGAAACAACCGTCTATGGGTCTCAAATCCAGAGAGCTGCATGGGATAGCTGGAGACTTCTGGAATATTCATGAGAATAAATAAAAATCTCCGTGAAACTAGAAAGAATTATTTCATCAATGAATCTTAACATTTTTATTTTTTCCATAATTACCCCTCTCTCAGTTTTGTCTCTCAATTCCTGAATTGCTTCTTTTACATAAAAATTGAAAAGCAATGGGGAAAGGCTGTCCATGTGAAAAGGGTTTTCCACATGTATCATTGATACTGATAAATTTTGATTTCACTTTCCCAAAGTTTTCTCTTATTTTTGTCTATGCTACATCTACCTCTTCCATAATCATATTTTTCTCTTTCGCAAGCAGTCTATCAGCTAATTTCTGCATTTTAGCGTATTTCTCACTGTCCATGATTTTCTACCTACTGTTTCTTTTCTCCCCTCTCCTGCCTTAATTATTAGCTTTTTCAACTTTTATTTGTTTTCAACTGAATCTTCTCGTTTAGTATAGTATGGATTTGAATACTAGATGTACACACATATATATATATATACACAGACAGACAGACACACACACACACACACACACACACACACACACACACACACACACCTTGGGTAAGCTAGGTATGGTTAAGGGACGAATATCCCCATCTGGATATTCTCATGATTAACAAAGAACAGAAAGTAATGTAAAATTGCACCAAATCAGTCAACTGACTGATTAGTGAACAAAAAACAAAAATTATACTTGTTCAAGTTTTTCTTGTTGATTTTCCTTGATTCTTTCAGGCAACTGCTGAGTAGTTTCTTTTTATTAAAAAAGTAATCGTCATTTTGATGTGAATTACGTAATAAGTAATCATATTTAATCATATTAAACATTTCCACAAAACTTGAAGTATTTTTTTTTTTTGATGGGCGAAAAACGCTTTCGCGTTATCATCGCCTGGTATAAACATATTATTAAGAGAAAAAAAAATTAAAAACTAAAAATAGGAAAAAACAACTAAAACTTAAAACTAAAATCACTGTCAGAATCATAACAATAAAATAAATCTATTTAAAATAAATCTAAAAATATAGAATTTAAATAAATATAAATAAAATTTAACATTTTAAATTGATGTGAAGGGCCCCCACGTATAAAAAAATTAAATTTCTGATTTTTAAACTACAATGAATAAATAAAATAAAAAAACTTTTTCTCAAGAATAAAAATACAACACAAGAACCTAGTAAATATTACATTTTATGAAAAAAAAATTAAAATATTCGTAGGAATAACAGCAACTAATCTGAGCCTTTCTTATCATTGCCCAGGATTTAATAGATATTTCTGGGCAGCTTAAATTTGCGACGCAAGGCCGCATAACATATGCAGGCCACAAGAATGTAATGCACAGTTGAGCGGCAGTTACATCTTGCACATAATGGTGCATTTTCTGTTAACATGAGATATGCGTGAGTGACTCTAGTATGTCCTAATCGCAATTGACAGAGGGCCACTTCCTCTCGACGAATCTTTTTACACGAGAAGTTCCATGGCAACACAGTATCTTTGATGTACCGGAGTGTATTATCCACTGTAGCTGTTCAGTCACCTTGCCACTTTGTCCGAAGAGCGAGTTATACATAATTAATAAAATCATATGTAGTAACATGAGTGGTGAAGGATGGTTAACTACATGCGTCTTTAGCAGCGGAATCCGCATATTCATTTCCTGGAATTCCCACGTGGCTAGGGATCCAGCAGAAACTCACTCGTAAGTTGCGATTGTTTAGTTTTGCGATTGCGTTATAGATGTACAGAACGATAGGATGTCTAGACTACATCTTCTAAAGCTTGGAGGCACTGCACGAGTCGCTACAAATAAGGATATGACGGTACTTTGAGTTGATAATATTCATAGCCTTATTGATAGCATATACTTCAGCAGTAAAGACACTTATAATACTAAGTAGGCCAAACAAACAGGTTCTTTCATTAACAAATGCGCATCCAACGGTATCATTCAGTTTCCATCCATCTGAGTATACTACTGCGTCTGCGTTTATATTGGAGAGAATATGGTTAAACGTGTGCTGAAAGACGATAGGTGTTGATTGCATATTGTATACGGTAAGGTCAAAAATAAGATTTATAACGTTGATTCTACACGAAGGATATGAACACGGATACATTGGAAGAATAGAAGGTGTTTCAACATTTATAAGGTGCAGTAAACGTCGGGTACGATCACCTACAGGTGAAGTATAATGTGGATGGTCTTCATACGTTTGTAAATTAGGATTCCCAAGGACTGCGTTAAAAGCCGGATGTGATTTGGTTGTCCTTTAAGACGGGTAAAATAAGATTGTAAAAGCTGGTCCCGTCTCTCCCAAAGTGATGGCTCACCGTAGTCAACAAGTATGCTTACGACAGGGGTTGATCTAAAGGCACTTGTAGCAAGCCGACGGAAAGCATGATGTACAGCATCCAGCATTTTAAGCACGGTATAACGCGCTGAAGAGTAGGCGACACAACCACAATCTAAACGGAAACGAACTAAGGAATAATAAAAACTGCCTTGAAAGTTGTCACTAACAATTAAGACGAGAGAGTAAACTCGATGAGCATAGGAGAGGTTGATATTGGACCATGTATCAGACTGATAATAAGGACATGGATGTATATGACCCATCATTCAGTAGACCCAAGTCTTATCTGATTCTATCATATTTCATCGAGAGGAGCAAAAAGATGAGCCCAGGAAATATGGTGGGCATTGAAGTCTCCTACTATTAACGATGGCGATGGGATTTGCGTGAGGAAATTTGACACTTCTAGAGCATTGATCTCAAGAGTTTGGTGAGAGATACAAGTTGCAAATAAGCAGTTTGGAGAGGACAGAGAGTTTCACAGCAACAGCAGGAATTAGGTAGCTAGTGGTATCCTTGTAGTCGACACCTCATTCCGCATGAAAATAGCAACTCCACCACTCTCTTTACTGTCCACGAGACAGTCGTATCTCTCACAGAAATAGCCTCTGAGTATTATCGCATCTTGGAGTAGATGCGTTTCTTGAAAGCACATTATTAATGTTTCATGTGCGCCCATCAACACTCTAACGTCTTCAATGCGGGACCAAAGACAGCTCTAACGTTCCAGTGAATAATGCTAATAAAAAAGATAGTTATAGATACAGTAACAGATTAAATATATAATTAATATATATTTTAGGTGATCCGGTATTGCTTTTTCGGATTTTTTTATATTAAAAACCTCCAGTGCTCTGGGGTCAGGCGGTTCCTCAGCCATATCCTCCAGTATACGAGGTGATGGAAGGGGAGATTTTGAAAAATGGAAAGTTGCAAACGATATCCCAGAGGGAGTGGTTTGTGTGGCTTGCCTTAAGAGGGAGTTTCAGGTGGCTTACCGCCAGCTGTATTTACTCCTGCCTCTACAGGTAAAACTTTGGGGTCAGCAACTTTAAAAGGATCTCACTAGTGTTAGTTTTACTAGCTGCAACTACCAACTTTTTGTTCATCTTCGTTAGCTCAGAAACAGTCGCAACTTGATCAGATAACATCTGAACAAGCTTTTCCAAACTTATTGCAGGACCCGTACTGCTGGTTATCTGCATTTGTAGGGGCTTTACTTGATGAAGTGGCGGTTAAAGAAACATCTGGTTTAGCAAGGTTACGAGAGTTCTGTATCTTTTTAAATTCTCTTCGTGCGGATGGAAAAGATAGTTTCTGCACCGTACAGATTTTGAAAATTGCCTTCTCTTCTTTAAAAGTTGGGCAATCTCGGGAGCGAGCTGTATGTAATACACTGCAGTTTACACATTTTTCATTTTCTTGGCAGTTAGTGTCATTGTGGCCTTCCTTAGCAGATCGTTCACAAATCTCAGTTTTCGGGTACGATGTTGTAGTGTGCAGATGTTGTTGTGTGTGCTTCATATACTTGGCATTTGAAACATCACCGTGGATTAGGCGATGAAAGGTGGTACTCGAACTGATAGGTAACCAACTTTTAATTTTTCCGGTAGTACTATAAGGTTGAAAGTCAGTATAAGAGAAGGTGTTAGTTCTTCCATTCCGCTCTGCCATTTCATTATTCGCTTGACGTGAACAATTTCATGATGAAGAAGCTCATCAGCAATTTCCGTAATGTCCATATCCAGAAGGTTACGGTAAAAAATTACCCCTCGACTTCTATTGAATGTTTTGTGGCACACCGCACTCACGTTTATAGCACCCATATAACTAAGTCGTAAAAAATATCGACTCTGCTCGTAATTACATATTTCAATCAGAATCGATCCGTCTCGCAAGTTTCTTATCTTTTTCGGAGAACCTATTGAACCCGTTACAACTTTATTTATCAGGAAGGGAGAAGGCGAGACCTTATGAAGGGAGCCACTTTACTTTTTTTATTGTGAAGAATTACAAATCTGATGTATTTTTATACTGGAAACTTGATCTGCCATCATTTAAACTGACGCTTTTTTCAGAATTGTCCTGTCAGACAACACTCAGTGAGGCCTTTTCACAAGATTGATTTTGGTGGTTTTTCAGATGGACCATCTACCATCAGGATTTTCTTCTGGACTAATAATTTTGGTTCCACGATTACCGGCGATATGACGGACTACTCCAGCAGAGCGCACGCGTACTGGAGCTAGAGCTTAATACAATTCGGTTCATCCAGGTACCCAGAGGACGTCGTTCAAGACTCACTACGTAGAGCCATTTACCCATTGGCACAATAGTTTTCACTGTGCATTTCGTAAGATGTATGTATATAATATTAAGCATTCCTTCTCAAAGTGGGCCCCCTTTGGGCACTGGAGGCCTTCAGGGGGGGCGATAGACAGCTCCCAGAAAATTGGGGCGTTCAGGCGGTCTAGAAAGGCGGTGGCTGATTAAAAAAAAAAGGCAAAAATTATCTTTTCCTGATATTTCAAACTAAAATTAAATACCTACTACACTAGTACAAAAAATTAAAGGAACACCTCTATTTTATAATAAAAGATTATTGTATTCAAACCTCATTAACTTTGCAACCAAAAGGCTTAGAGAGACAAATAAAAAAAGTTAGCGCTTGATTACTCTACTTTTTGACAGTACACTACAGATTTCAGTTTTAATAAAAATACTTCCAAATATGATTAAATATGTGTTTTAATTAAAATATAAATTTCAACTCAGAGATAGGATATGCCACATTTAAAAACAATATTGCAATTGCTGTTTTTAAAAACCCATCTTAAAAACAGAAATTGCAATTATTATTTTTAACAGATGGCAAGTTTAAAAATTTTGGGGGACACTAGAAAATGTTTGATTCTCAATGTGGGTAGTGGGCGAAAAAGTTTGAGAATCAATTGTGTAAAGTGTTCTGCAGCTCTGTGTGTAGTGGGAAGAAAAGCTGCAGAGGCTAGGCTTGTGGGGATGCCAACCCCCAAAGTCTTAAAGAATTAGACTTCCTGTCAGGGTTTAAGAAGCAGTTAAAGATATCTGCCTTGCCAGGATAAATTTATATTTTTTATTATTTAATTTGTTATCACTAAGTCCAAAAGATTACCGTTACAGATTATTGGAACACAAAGAATGCTTACATAAATGGTAGTTAAGACTGTGAGTAGTCATATAATTCACACTGCTACAGATACATTTCTGTGATAGCTGGTTCTATTTGTTCTATTCCAGCTCAGACCAGAGCTGAACACTTTGCAAGAACATCTTTAATTCAACAGGTAGATTCTTCTGAGGCATCCTCTGTGTAATTTAGAAGTTAAAGGTGGTCAGGCATGAAAGCTGTCACATCATCTCCTTGTGCACCACGGTATGAAAAAGGATGTCTGCAAATTTCATTCCTTTTTATGTCCATGAGTTAGAATCTTTGACTTGGGATATTTTAAGTTTTAATTATCAGATTATAAATATAAAATTGATTAATAAATAGTTAACATTATAAACCTTACTTTGTTTTTTCTTGAAATCTTTCATTATTCAAATGAGAATTCCATGCAAGTTTAAAACTGAACTTTCTGCTAATGGATTTTTCATTTTCTTCCAATGCTTTCCTTAATTGTTCCTCCATATCTTCTTTCAATTTTCTTAACTCCTCTGATTTTTGCTGCTCTGCTTCTTCAATAATATTTTGCTTCATTTTCTCAACAGTTTGCTAAATGAAAATTAATTTTGTATTTAAAATTTTTCATTAAAATATTCTAAAATTGCACTTGATTTTTCTTTTGTTACCACCCATTTAAATATTAAACATTTTGGCATTTCTTATTTGATATAGACATAATTAGGTGAAAAACATCATTAGCTATGTGAAAATAATTTAAATTATTTAACAACAGGAATTATTATGGTATCCTACTGCACAATTAATAATTTTTACCCTAATTTTCCTTTATACAAGTTGTCAGATCTTTATACGACCACACACATATGGTTTCAGGAAGTAACTGTGGATGGTAAACTTTTTAGGTTGGGTGTGAAACTTAAATGATAAGCAGGAAGAAATCCATTTACTGAATCTGATCAGAAGCCTGATACAGGACAATAAGTAAGGTACCTACAACAGTTAAAAATTTGTGTTCTTAATGAACAGTTTTGAACACATACCTAAAGCTAGAAGACATGCAGTCTATTTCTAATTACTGAAATATATACCTACTATGTACTTTAATGACTGTGAGACTATTGTCAATTTCAGTTTTTTAAAAGATTAAAAATAAAGTCAAAGCCTGTATAAAGAAAACTAACTTTAAAAGAGTGTTTGCAAGACAGCAAGTTTTCTATTATAGATAATTGCCACATGAAGTGGATGTCAGAATTTGATATTAAAATAATACAATCCTGGACCAGCTGACCTCGGATAAAAAGTAAACTAGTAAGTAGTTAGGTGAATAGCAAGATTTGAATTGTGTAGTTCACAGCCATGATTGATTAAAGCCTTCATTTCCTCTACTGCCAAAATGAGTCTGCTAGTGACGAAATTGTGAAGATAGCTTCAGGATTAAGAGAATATTTTAAAAAATTGGGATCATTTTATCAATAGTACCAATTTAGGAGAAGTTGTAGAATAGCTTTTTTTTTTTTTCTGTAGCTGTCCAATCCCAGGACTATCACTCGCGCTTGAATAAAAAATGTTGCATTAGTATCCAGTTAAAATAATTATTCGACTTTGTTAAAAAACAAAAGTTATAAAAATACACGAATTTTCTCAGTAAATGAGAAAGAATGACAGAAAAAATACAAAGCTAAGGGATTATTAAAAGGATCCTATAAAGACAGAAAAAAAAAGTAAATCAAGGAGACTGTAAAAGGGTTAAACATGCAGAAACTACTTTTAAAAAAGTAAAAGAATAAATCTAAATGGAAAACAAGAACATATTTAAATTAAATAAACAAAAGTGTGTATTTATGTATCTGATGAGATTTGCAACACTAAAGATATAAATAATAATAAGAGTTGATCCAGTCTTATGACAATTTTTGGATTTCACAATCAAATATTACTAGAGGTACACTGTAGTAACATTTACACTTTACTTATATATATACCACATATATGTGGGAGCAGTGTAATGATGACGACAGTCTAATAATGATTCAACAAAGGGTGTTATAATTCAATTTCAATCATACCAACTTACCATTTTATAAAGATTATCCTCTTGAACACATTTCTTAATTCTAAATGAATAAATATGGTATTTCTCTTTTTAATTAAAAATACTTTAATATTTTAAAGAATCATTTAACTTGCAACTTTTGATATATAGAACACTATTCTAATTTAATGTTATATAAACTTACATATAGAATATATGAGGTGTGTGAGAAAAGTAATGAGATTGGTAACACTGCGAGCGATCTGGCAACGCTGTATCTACCGGTTTGTTCATCCCTTCCACATCCTCAGTGCGAGTTTCAACTCTCTTCAGCCAACAGATTATTTTTGACAGCTCCATCAGTTAAGTTGTGTTTTTGTTGTGTGTTACGAAAATGGAGCATCGGAATATAGAGCAACGTTGTGCAATCAAGTTTTGCGTTAAACTTGGGGAATCCGCAAGTGTGACCTTTGAAAAGTTGAAACAGACCTATGAGGAACATTGCTTATCAAGAGCACAAATTTTCCGCTGGCACAAATCATTTTTGGAAGGCCGAGAACACGTTGAAGATCAACCTTGCTCAGGGAGACCTTCAACTTCAAAATCTAACGAAAACGTTGAGCGTGTGAGGGTTCTTGTGAGATCAGACCGTCGTTTAACAATAAGGATGATGAAGTGAACAGTCAAATTTAAACACTTCACCATACGTCAAATTTTGACAGACGATTTGGACATGCGAAATTGGTGCCTAAAAACCTCACAACCGGACGGACAGAAGGACAATCGAAAAAACGTGTGCGTTGATCTTCTTGAGAGGATTGGCAATGACCAAGAATTGTTCAATCGTGTGTCACAGATGATGAATCCCGGATATTTGAGTAGGATCCTGAAACAAAGCGAAGAGTGGCACATTCCGTCATCTCCTCGACCGAAAAAATGTCGAATGAGCAAATCAAAGATCAAAACCACTGATTTGCTTTTTTGACAGTAGGGGGTATCGTGCATAAATAATTTGTTCCTCCAGGACAAACTGTCAACCAAGTGTTTTACAAAGGTGTCCTTGAAAGACTCAAGAAAAGAGTGATTCGCGTGAGACCAGACATTGCAGACAAGTGGATGCTTCATCATGACAATGCCCCGTGTCACACGGCCATTTCCATCAGGGAATTTTTGACCTCAAAATGTATTCCTACGGTTCCTCAACGCCCTTATTCACCTGATTTGAGTCCTTGTGACTTTTTTCTTTTCCCGAAATTGAAACATGTCTTAAAAGGACGTAATTTTGGAACTCTGGGAACATTCAAAAGATTGTGACCGACCAGTTAAAAGCCCTACCATTTGAAGCCTTCCAGCGCTGCTACCAGGAGTGGCAACAACGACCGACTCCGCCAGTGTATAGCTGCCCAAGGGAACAATTTTGAAGGGGATAATATTGTTGTTTGAAAAAAATAATAACTTTGTTAAGCAAAAAGTCAGTCTCATTACTTTTCTCACACACCTTGTAAAATGCAATGTAAATTTCACCCCTTTCATATGTTAATTTTAAATTAAAGTCAAATCTCTGACTTACAAATAACAGATTAGTATATGCCTGTGAGCCAGAGATCAATCTTAAACTAAAATCTGAATTTTGCCTATAACTTACTTAAATGATGATGATGAAGTCAATAAATTAAATGTCATCATTATGATAGGCTAATAATTATAAAAAACAAATATAATAAACATATTAGAAAATAAAAACAACTTGATATACCTGCACTGTTCAAGCCCAGCCAACAAAACATCTGGAATTCTAAAGAGTGAACAAATGGACAAAACATTGAGAATGACAGAAAGTAAATTTAAGTCATAATTTAATTACACCTATAATCAAATTTTTTATCTTATCACATGATTTTAAAAGAATTTTTCATATTGTTTGTTGACGGTAAAAATGCAATATTTCAGCATCTTTAAAATAATTATATTATATAACTGATTTTTAATTTAAATGATACGTTAAAAACTTTTGGTACACAATTGCAAAAATATTTGAAAATATTAGCAGGATTTGACTTGATCAGTCTAAATATTTAGAAGTACATCTTGTGTTATAATTACTGGTTACATTATCTATGGTTTATACTTTACTTTTACTGATTTTTACACAACATGGCTAGCACCTAAATATATGAAAATATCTTATAGCAAGCAGGCATTTGCAGTATTGTTCTAGTGTCTTATTCATTATAACTGCACTTCCCTGACATGAAAGACCATGATAAAATGTTAAATAAACAAACCCAAAATAAATACTTAAAATAATATAAGATATACTTGACTAAGAAAGTAAATATTTAAAAAAAAGAGTAGTAATACATTTTAGTACTGTTAATGTGGGCTCTTCAAGATAACATGAAGTTAACTAATAGTCTAGAATGTTTTAGATCATAACTCCTATGAATGACATTCAAATTACATTTTTTTTATTTTCTCATGGTATCTTATGATTGTTAAGTACATAGTAAAAGATGGCTAGTCAATGCAAAATTGATGTATTAAATTTTATCAGCATTTAAAAATAACTTGTTAAATATAAACCATGGCCTCAGATGACAGATTAGAATACATATCATTTAACACTAAACAAATTAGCATTATAGGCCAAAGCTGTGATATTCAAAAATAATCTCATCCAACCTTTTAAATTTCTGTTGATACAGGACATTAATAGAAAAAATGTGGTCCTATAACAGCTGTGGGACCTGTAGAGTAAGAAAATTTTCTACCCATGATTCTATCTCACAATCTGAGGTTATCAAGTAAGTAAGTTTTCACTGTCTAACCCCTAACTCAAGTATATTCAAGCTTCTGAAGTAATATACCACATATATTAAGATCTTTCCATATTAAGATCTATCCATATATTAAGGCTTAATTAATTAAGGCTTAATCCATATATTAAGGCTTTCCATATATTAAGATCAAATCATATTTTCTGAAATTATTTCTCTTAGAAAGAGATTTATAAACAGCTTGAGGTTTGTTTAGTTTAGTAATTGCTTCCGGTTTTTTCATTTTGTTTTGATATTCTTTAAAGTTATGTGATATTCTTTACATGATCTATTATTTCTGCATTTATATATACTGAATATATGTTGTATAATTGTCACACTTAATGTTATAATTTTCACAACAGTTAATCAATCCATGTTTTTCTTACAATCAAAATGACCATCTAGTTTTAAATTTAACTTTATCTTAAACATTTTAAGTGTTTTCTTGCTTTCCAATTTTTATTTTTATACCCTAAATATCTTATTCTATTATTTATAGGTTTATAAGTTATAGTGTAAGTCTTTATGTCAAACACAGCATTAACAAACGTTTAATCTGTATTGTCAGTTATGATTTAGAATTAATACATTTTTTTTTTTTGTAAAATTTATGAAATACTGGATAAAGTGAATAAAAAGAATTTGATACTACCACTACAGTATTTCTAAGTTGTAACTACAACTTCATTTTTCCAGGAAGGGAAAATACAAGTTAAGATAGATAACTTCAAAGTTAATTAATTACAAGTACAAGTAATTAATTACAATACAAGTTAAGTGTAATTACAACTTCATTATTTCAGAGTCTGTGGTCGGTCACACTCCATTTTTTCGCTAGTCTTTGGTTTTCAACTTGGTGTTGTTCATGTATTTGAGGGAAGGAAAAACAAATAGAGAAAGAAGAACTGACGCGTTTCGAGACAACGTATTGATTTTCTAACTTCAGAATTTATGCCAAATGGTGATGAAACTCTGGGAAAAGCACTAACCCCAAGAAATCACATAGAAATATTTTTACATTCTACTGTTGATCCTGGATTTCAGAGTGGAATGACAGAAGATTTTGAAGTAGATTGATCAACAGTGTATAAAGATATTAACAACTTTATGGGTTACATTCTTGAAAGAGCTATTTTGGCAAATGCAGTATCATTGACAAATGGTTGGTTTGCTAGACTGCATCCACAAAAAAAAAACCATGGGTTTTTTTTAATTAAAAATAAAAAAACATTAATGTCGAGGACAAATATATTAATCGCCAGGGTTACAGCAGTGTAAATGTTCAGGTGATATGTGATGCAGAGGAAAGGTTTATGAACATTAGTGCCTAGTGGCTGGGCTTTGTGCAAGAATATGGAGGAGTGATATTCAGGACATAATCTCCCGATATGATGCCTTGCTAGGCGACTCTGGCTGTTGTGTATTTCCATGGCTGATCACATCATTCAAAACACCTAAAAGCGACATTCAACATCAACATAGCCGCAAACAAGCTTAAGAAAAAATCATAATAGAAAGAATGTTTTGTCAACTCAAACAAAGGTTCCCAATCCTTGGTAACTGTGTGCAAGTATCACTAAAAAAGGTACACGATGTGCTTCACAATATCACCAAATACCTTAAAGGCTTATTTGATTTTGAGGACTTGGAAGAAGGAGAGGGTGAGGAAGATTAATTCCATGAAGAGGAAGTTGGCAGAATGATACATGAAAACAATGAGAGAGAAATTTGTGGGAAACAGAAGTGGCAGGATACGTTACATATTATTTAATTTATGTATTGTCATTGTAAAGAATTTAATATTTTATCATATGTAATTTTATACGTTGCATGTTGAATGTAAATTTATTGTTTAGATGTATAGGTACAGGGCCTATCTATACTTGTGGCCAGCATGGTAACAACAGCTAAGCTAGTAACCGTGTGCACAACCAGACCATTTTATTATTTTTTTGAAGGGAAGGGAAAGATGATATAATACATACAGTTTTTTTATGATTTTATTTTAAAATTTCATAAAAATAAACATCTGAGGTTAATGTCAATTGTGTTTTATTGTCAGTATAATTTTTACTTAGTTTCTCCAATTCTTTCTTTTCTTTCTCTGTCTGGATTTTACGCAATTAAAATTGCTACAAGACCAGCTTCAACAGGTGAGGAGTTGATAGGTAGTTTCTTTATTTTCGTTGGACATCATCTTCATACCGGGTCTTGCATAAGACTTTGCAAATGTGATATTCACCTATTGTACAACTTAAGAAGAGGTAAATTTATTAATTGAAGATGTTGGGGGTTTGCTGAATTCATCATTACTATTAAACAAGAAACTGTTATCTTTGGTTCTTGTGATACCCCAACAGAAATACTTTTGGACAGTTTAGTAAAAACTAGATTTTCTTTTTCACTCAATACTGGTCAAAATATTTTTTCTCAGTTTTTAAGTTTGATCTTTTTGTTTCTCATTGTGTTTTTTCAGTTTTATTTTTTCTTTTGGTCTTAAAGTTTTGTAAAATTTCTTTATTTGGGTTGCAGAGATTTCAATCCCAGTTCCTTGGTGATATATGCTACTATGATTGTGATATCTTCCCACGCCTTCTTTTTTTCATTAATAACTTTTGGCACTCTTTACTTTTCCAAAAACACTGGGTGTTCTGCAAGTAATTTGATGAATAAATATCTGTCCACAGTGTTCTTAACATTTCCTTCATCTTCACAAGACAACATATTAAAATAAGATAAGTGTTCTAGAACAGTAATAGGATCTTCCTCGTATGAGCTAAGGCTGCATGTTGAGCTAAGATTGACATGAAGGGAGTTAAGGGAATGATAAGTTATTGCTGCACTATAGTTATAACAACCTGTAGTTGTGTTTTCAGTTTTACCTGATACCACTCCTTTTTTCTTTTTCCTGTTTAGCCTCCGGTAACTACCGTTTAGATAATACTTCAGAGGATGAATGAGGATGATATGTATGAGTGTGAATGAAGTGTAGTCTTGTACATTCTCAGTTCGACCATACCTGAGATGTGTGGTTAATTGAAACCCAACCACCAAAGAACACCGGTATCCACGATCTAGTATTCAAGTCCGTGTAAAAATAGCTGGCTTTACTAGGACTTGAACGCTGATACCACTCCTGTCTGGGAGTATAATAACTACCTTGATATAGTGTTTATTCAGTCACTTCAATTTGACTCAAAGCTATCACTACACCCTAGATTCTACCATGATGTTACTACATTTTCTTCACTTCTCCCACTCCACCTAACATTAGCGTTATGTACCATGATCCCAATGTCTAAAAAATCTTGATCCAGTTCCTAAACTAGAGTGAAACATCTATTATCTTCTTAATGGTAAGACAAAAATGTTTACCAAACCATTTAACTGCAACTGACTTGAAAGCCTTCAAAGTGTGTTAACAAAATTTGTTTCATCTTTTTTCTGTCTGAAATAGACAAAGTTTTATTGTCTTAAGAATAAGTTTTGATTTAAGAATAGTATTTTAAAAATAAAATAGTATCTTTGTAATGATTTTGTTGGTCACATCAAACTATCAGATTAATGAATGGAACAATGAATAAATTCCTTTGTACATTGTGCTAAAATTTTTTGTACAAGATTTTCCTTTTTGGATTGTTCTCACACAACTTCTATATTCATCCCTTATACTTGCCATTTTAACATACAAACAAAACTAAAATACCAGAATGCAAATTGAGGAATATAACTTGTATATGGAGTGCAGTAAGATCTCCATATACAAGAGTGCTAAGTTACTTAGCAGGTTATCATTGTTGTGGGTGGAAAGGGTCTTTCCATTACTCTGGAAAGAAAGTGTTTCATTTCTGTCATTTATGCTTCATAAAATGTTGAAAAGAAAAATGTGTGAATATAGTCACAACCTGATTAAGGAATGAAATCCCACTCTCAATGTAACAATAAAAAGCTGCAGTGGACTAGAGTAAACCCCAGTTAAAATTGTAGTGTAGAATTCAGAGATTTTACTATTAAAATTAAGAGTCCTATCAGTAACATTTAACACAGATAATTCCGCAAAATGTGTATGTGAAATGAAAAAAAAATTTTGGAATTAAAGAGTGTTAAGTTCATTAAAATGTTTCTTGCTGCCAAATTACGACAGGTCTGCATAATAGAAGTCTAATTAAAAAATTCAGATTTTGTTTGAGATACAAGTATCATGTAAATAATGAAAATGGAATAGATATTAAAGTGATGTATGAATAATAATTAAAAAATGACACTCGTGTAAAAGTCAATGGTATTTTAAAAATTCATCAATCCTTCAGAGATGTTCTGAATAAAAATAAGGCTGTTATCTTAAAATTAGTAATCTAAATTTAACCTCTATTCAGGAGATTTTTTATGATTAATTTACCACAAAATCTTAAAGCTTTTGCAAAGGAATATGGAAGGGAGATTTTTTAGTTTGAAAAATGCCTTATAAGATGGGGATTCAAACTCAAGGACTTTCAGATAAAAAACTGATATACAACTAAAAGGCAAAGATATTCTGCCATGGAGGTCAGCTAGAATGTTTGTCTCAGATATTCCACAGCATTATTCATTTATATAAATATACATATATATATATATATATATATATGCACGAGGGTAAGTCAATTATTATCCACAATTTAGTTATATTTTTGTTTATGTTGGTAGTACTGTCGTGTAGCGTATATGACGCATGCGTGGTTTAATTGCTATTATGTCTGTGCAGGTTTGAAGCTGCTAGGTTAGTTCCATTTCGCTACCCTGCCGTTAACCATAGCTGCTCCGCTTTCTGTTAGCACTAAAGAAGAGCAACGTTCAGTGATCCGTTTTTTGTGGTCGGAAGGTGTATCAGGGGCCGAAATTCATCGAAGACTTTCGGTACAGTACGGGAACAGTGTTTTGCCGCAACGGAGTGTCTACGAATGGATTGAAAAATCCAAAAATTGTTGTAGAAATGTTACGCACGATGAAGGAGCCGGACGACCGTTTACCGCCACAAATGAGGAAAACATTGAGCGTGCACGTAACATGGTTTTCTTAAACAGACGAGTAACTATTGATGAAGTGGCACATCGTCTGCAAATTAGTCACAGTTCTGCCTACTAAATCATCCACAACAGACTTGCGTTTCATAAAGTCTGTGCAAGATGGGTCCCTAAACAACTCGCACAGTTGCGTAAACAAACGGGCTTGGACATCTGCCAAAAACATTTGGATCGCTATGGTAACGAATGGGACATCTTCTTAGACAGAATCATCACTGGTGACGAAGCATGGATCCCGGTAAACATCCAAATTCGCCCTGCAAAAAAAGTTCAAGACCCAACCATCCGCCGGAAAACTGATGCTTACGGTTTTTTGGGACTCACAAGGCCCAGTGCTGGAACATTATAGGAAAGGGGCACGAACGACAATAAACAGTCCGCGTTACAGTGAGATGCTTACTGCCAAGCTGAAGCCTGCAATTCGAAGCAAACGCCGACGACTGCTGTTGTGTTGTTGCACAACATTGCCCGTCCACATACTGCTGAAACGCCCAGAAACTCAACTTTGAAGTACTGGCTCATCCTCCGTAAAGTCCTGATCTTGCCCCTTCTGACTACCACTTGTTTGGTCTACTCAAAGAGGCATTAAGGGACCGTCGATTTACCTCGGACAAAACAGTGAAAGAAGCAGTGCATTCCTGGCTCACAACTCAACCGAAAACCTTCTTTTATGAGGGTATCGGGAAGCTTGTGCAACGATGGACCAAGTGCGTTGAAATGCAAAGGGACTATGTAGAAATATGATGTACATGTAAGTTTCCTATTTGTATTGCAATAAAATTTATAACTACATTGCGGATAATAATTGACTTACCCTCGTGTGTGTATATATATATATATATATATATATATATATATATATATATATATATATACACAAGTCTTATATTCCTTTTTTTCTGGACAACCAAAAGAAGGTATTAATCAGTTTTCATCAATAATTATTTGTCTATGGACTGGACGGAAATCCCAGAAAGAGATTTTAATTGTTGCACAGTTTCAGGCAAAATTACCTCAGCTTAACTATTGATTTTTTTTATTTTGAGGGAATTTTCAATGAAGTTTGTTGACTGGAATTAGACGATTTTAGTTGAGAGTCTCTGATTTTCTTCCACAATATTATATCAAATAATGTTACTGTACATGCATATGAACAAACTTCATATACAATATCAAAACAATTTCCACATTGTAAATGACTTTTATTATTTTGGCCTTTCACCTATATGAAGAGGAAGAAGAATGTTTATTAAGACAAAAGGGAAAAGTAAAAACAAACCCACATGAGTTATGCGAGTCTGTTTTTACTTTTTTCCCCTTTAAAAACCCATTTTTTCCACAAAAAGACCCATCACAATGGGACTTTGAGCCAGGCTTTGTAGAGGTGCTTAATAACAAATACTTTTAAAAAAAATCAGTTACAATACGTCTTATTTTTAACATGAAAATTACACTAGAAAAATGAAAATTTCCAATATACACTATTAACAGATAATTTGCACACACACACACACAAACCAATAAAATTATCAATTTGCGAAACATACCTCTATAATCTTTTTAGATTCTTCATTCTGTTGTTTAAGTAAGGCTAAATATTTTTCCTTTTCAGCAGATTGTATTTTCTGCACAGCTGCATCAAACTGAGCTTCCATTTTCTTTTTCACCTGCAACTCAGCACTTTCTACTGCAAGTTTTATCATCTTCATTGTGTCTTCCTTTAATTCATTTTCATATGCTGCTCCAATGTCTTTAAATAGATGATATACAATTATTTTATATTATGTTTAACAGATAACACACAAGCGCGTGCCCGCGCGCCACACACACAGAGTAATTTCAAATTGCGCAGAAATCTCTCGGGAAATGATTCTACAGCATAAAAAAAGAAAAAATCTCATACAAACATAAGTAAGAAAACGGTTCGTTCGTTTCGGCTCGCGAAAAATTTAGCCCTGCTTTCTGCTCCCTCTGTGAAATTAAACCGTACTATAATTCTTGGGGTACAAATCTAGAAGTAATTTTTGTGTTTCTAATGGTTTTTGATCTTAGAAATTGAATAAAAGTGGCCCCGTACCTCTAATTTACTTAAGTTTTATGAAAAACAGTGTAAAACACGAAAACGTTTTGTCGGAAAAAAAAACTTTTTTAGGTTTGTAATAAAATAATTTTGTTAATTTACCAGAAAACAAATAAACATTTCTAGTTAACTTTGTAGAGAATTTAATTCTGTGAAAATTTATGTAAATAACGTCTATTAAAATTAAACACAAATTATAGAAGTTCAACTTTAATTAGGAGCAAAACACACAATTGCATCGGAGAAGTGATACGATTTTAGATTGAACAATTTTAATCAATATTTGAATAACATAATGTAAACGGAAAGAAATAGAAAACTTATCAGTAACAGAAATAAATTTAAAAAAATAAAAATCACATATTTATTCCTAAAAGTTGTTAAATATCAAAACGGTTACTTTATAAAGCTGCAAACATTTCCTCAAAGTAGTTGCTCAATGTCGCCGCCAATCTTTTCAATATATTGTTCAGCTTGGCGAATCCATGCCAGACAGGCATTAATGCTATTACTAGCCACTAAATACTAATAGTAGCTCCAGCTTTTATTATACGATGTCTCAATTCTTCTTGTGTGCCAATACGAGCGACTTCATCTAATCCCAAAGGAAAAAGGTCACTGGTGTGAGATCGGGAGATCGAGGTTCCATTTCACTGGTCCGTTTCGATCAGTATTAAGCAATCCATTGCTTAATAAATGTGTTATTTAGATGATTCATCACACTATGACTATAAGCAGGTGCACCATCACTGAAAAACCACATCTTCAAATGGAATACCTTCCAAGAGTTTCATCAGATTTGTCTGCAAAAAATGCAAGTGCCACTCTCCATTGAGCCTTAGCGGTAAGAACAAAGGGCCTATGAGATTATCACCAAGAAAACCAACCACACATTAAATGAAAACGTGCATTGGAAATGACTTGTAGCAGTCTCATGGGGATTTTCTTCTATCCAAGTGTGATTATGTCGATAATTTACAATGCAACAGGATTCATTAGTAATTAGAATATTACTTTTGAAATCAGTTAGTGTTGACATTTTCTAGTTAATCATCGACAGAATTTCATCTGTTTATCAAATTTACTTAGTAATAACTCTTGTAAACGTGTTGGGTAGAAAGGGAAGAGTCTCCAAAGCTTCAAATATTTTAAGATCTCTTCGATCTGGATAATTTTCCCGGTATTCACGCACAACAGTCAATCCACTTTTATTTACTTTACCATAAATTAACAGTTCCGTCAACTCTCCAAATGAAAACAAATCTGTGGTATCACCCATTGTGAATGATTGACCAAACAGTAACAACACAAACACCGCTCAAATAAATATTCAAATATTAGATACTAAACTTAATTGCTGATCAGTTGTCATGGCCAATCTATTAAAAAATAAAAAATTCAATATGTTTTTAAAGAATGTCTCATATTTAGTATTTGTATGAAAATTTTTCTATTTAAAATCTTATCACTTTTCCAATAAAGTTTATGTGTTATGTTTCTAATTATAGTTGAACTACTCAAATTTGTGTTTAATTGAGATCAATTTTCTCAGATTAAACTCTACAATTTTTTTTTTTTTTTTAAATTAACATGGTTATTACAAACCTAAAAAAGTGCATTCTTCGACAAAATGTTTTCGTGTTTTACACTATTTTTCATAAAACCTTCATAAAATAGAGATCTGGGACCACTTTTATTCAATTTCTTAGATCAAAAACCACAAGTAGCATCAAAATTACCTCTACGTTTGAACACCAAGAATTTTAGTACGGTTTAATTTCACAGAGGGAACAGAAAGCAAGGCTAATAAATGCTTCGTGAGCTGAAACTCTAACAAACCGTTTTCTGACCTATGTTTATATGAGCTTTTTTCTTATTTCTGGGCTGTAAAATCATTTCCCGAAAGATTGCAGCGCAATTTGTAATCACTCACTCACTCACTAACCCCACTCACTCATTCACCCACCCAGTCAGTGCACTGTTGTTCATAGTATAAGGTACAATCTCCCCACTTCAATCACTTGTCTGAGTCCTGTCAGGAGCATCCATATGTTACCAAGGCTTAAAAGCCAAGCACATGTTACCAAGGATTAAGAGAGATTATGTTACCAAGAAAGATTAAGATTTCCTTTCTGGGCTGAATCCTCATTTGTCCTGGCAGTTCTATCTCCCAGTAATGAAATAACTTTTTTAAGTAGGTGATATATTCTGTGTCACTGGTAAGATTGGGGGTCGCATAATAAATTTTCTGTACTGAAACTTCATAGTATTCATGAGCCAGACATCACTAATTATTCTTCACTGTCAACAAGTGGTGTCAAATGACAGTAGTAGAGCTCAACTAGTCTCTTGAGTTACTGCTACAGAAACAGAAGAAGCTACCTGTCAGTACTGAACTAGACTTGTCAAGGAGTTGAATGCTTTACTGCAAAAATTAGAAAAAAATTGATAGATGAACAAGAATTGAACAAGCTAAAGGAGAAAAACAAACATTTGAAGCAAGAAATGTCTAGAGTGAATGTGGAGAATGACTGGAAAAGGAGAAACTTAATGATTTAAAGGGTAGAAGCTGTCATAACAATTTAGTGTTTAGAGGAATCAGTCATGGAAAGATGCAGATTTATAGTAAAGGTGTTAAAGGTGGTTTTGTTCATTAGTGCTGGGAACTAGAGAAATTTTGTGAATCAATAGAACACATCTACTGGGAGCCTGGAAGGAGAACAGACCATTATTAATAGCTCATATCCCTATAACAGCCATAGGCTTACTATTTTGCAAAGCTGCAATAAACTTTGAGGGACATATTTTTGTGTGCATATAGATAACTCATTGGAGACCAAAAAAAAGAGAAACAAACTCCTCCATCTACAGAGAGAAATGAAGAAGATGAGACCTGAACAATATACATTGTTACAATAACATATATTGGTCGAGTGATGTAGATTTCAGTTTGTGAAAGTAAAGTAATGAGGGGTGCAGAAAATGAATTGCAGAAGTTGGTATTTATTTTGGTTCATGATATGATTGACTTGGTTAAAAAAGTGATAGGAAATGAGCGGGAAAATACCATAAAATAGGGATAGGAAATGAGGGAGGATATGGCATGATTGGGATACATCTGCCGGGATAAGAGTAATGGTTCAGAGAAAGTAATAAATAAAAAAAGTGAGGTTATTTTGATTTATAAAAATGTAAAGAATGTAAAGATTGTGTTTTAATATGTAGGATTAAAGTCTAATATATTTAATTCTGGTTTTTTCCAATTCATAAAGATGTTACGATATTTTCTGTCTCAGAGACTTTCCTGGAGCAAGAGCAAATCAATGATTTAACAAATTATTTTGAAGGTGCTTCACTGTGAACCAGCTGTAAGAAATTCAAATTGTAGTAGGGCAAAAGGGGGCTCAGTTTTGAGTAGGGATTCATTAAAGGAGTGTTCTTAGATTTGAGGAGTAAAGTTCTGCTAAAACTACATGATGGGCCTTAGGAATTTTTTATATTGCCATATATCTGCCACCCCACCATATATTGCTACTCTATCTGAGTGTAGTCATGAGCATTGTGAGCAAGAATTTTATAATTAAAGTCACTTTTTTTATGCTATTGGACAGAATAAGAAATTTATTATGGCAGGGGAGTGTAGTAGTAGTATAGCAGAAGATCAGGAAATTCTGGAGGAAGAGGTATTAGGGAATAAAATACAGGTATTTAGATGTTTAAAAGATAAAATTTTTAAAAATACAGGGAACTGCATCTTGTAAAAATAATAATTTAGTAATACTGAACGGTAGGGCAAAGAGTGATGAAATATACTTTTATTAAAGGTTACATACCATATATTAAAGGGTAATATACTTTTATTAAATCAGCAGGTTGCTCTGTTAACAGATTTATGTTGCATTTCAACTGAATGTTTAAATATAATTAAATCATTTGTTGTGAAGTTTGAGTATTTCTTGGATCACATGTCGTTAGAAATTAAAATTTATTCAAAATGTGTTTTTACCTCTGTTACCAAAATTAATATAGAGATCATGTAAGGAGGAAGGGTACTGTAATACCCTAATGCAAGGCACTGTAATATTTATGGAAGGTTTAATGAGTCTCCAGTTGGTGTTAATGTTACCTCCAGGTACTTAATTTCATGTATATATGAGGCAACTGATTGATTATATGAACAACAAAGAATGAGCGCTAGAAAGAAAACAAGAATAGTTTAATTGAGACTACACAAGGGCAAGCTCCCTTGTTTTTAGTTTATTGAATTTATTTAGAAAAGATAATAGGAACATTAGTGGACAAAATTATATATGTGAAAGAAATTATTATAAATTACTATGATAGCAGAAGAAGAAGAAGAATTTTGTATCAGAGACTGTTAAGAAATTAGGGAATGTGAGCGAGTACTGGTAATATGTGAATGAATTTTAAAATTAGAAAATTTAGGTATGATGCATCAAATAAAGCATTAGAAAGCTTGGACCACTTAACTCAAATAGACTGGTAGATCATATTCAGTATGCTGTGACTATCAATGAAGATTTACATCAGGATTTGAGGAATTGTTAGTTGTACTGAGAAAGTCAATGGATATTAAAGCCCCTGACTGGATCATGTGCCATATGAATTGTATAGGAATGCTCCTAATGAGTTTGTAAATAAATTGTTAAGCTTTTTTAAAAATATTTTAAATAGTGAAAATGTACCAATTGTATGTACAAAAGCCATCATTTTTCTTTTGTGTAAAAAGACTTATCAGTAGTTTTAGGGGAATATCTCTTTTGAAGGTTTGGGGGAAAATTTGTACAGGAATTATTTTTAATAGATTATAATAAACTTCGTAGATAAAAATAGGATTTTAAATGAATATCAGGCAGGCTTTAGCAGGTGTTATTCTACAGTAGATATTTCGTTGATTTTAAGGCTGTGTTTGATTCAGTAGGTCAGGAGACACTTTTCTATAAATTACACAACTATGGAATTTCTAAAAATGTATTAACTTATTACGTGGTTTGTGTAGAAGTCATTACACGCGTGTGTGATGGGGGTTTATCAGAGATGTCTAAAAATCTTCAGTGGATTGAAACAAGGTTATCAAGACTTCTTGTCACTAATTTTACTTTCTTTGTATTTAAATGATGTGTATGAAAAGTTGCGAGGGGTTTTGTACATAGATAATTTAATTACCAGGCTACTTATGTATGCAGATGATGTTGCCTTGGCTTTACATCTGTTAGTACTCAAAAAAAAATTATCAATACCTGCAAAAGTATTTCTGTCAGTGGAATCTTAACATTTTAATTTAAATAAATTGAAAATAATGTTGCTTAGAAAGGTAGGAAGGCTAAAGAGCTCTGAACAGTGTAATTATGATAGTGAGTCAACTGAAGCAAGCATTCATAGGTGTCTAAGAGTAATGGAGTAACATTGACACCTTGCTATCATTTAATCGTTATTTTAGAAAGGGAGAGCAACAATATCTACATTTTAATAAACAGAGAATAAGGTAATCTTCTGAGAAAGAATTAGTTGCCAGTTTCTGTGAAATGGGCAGTTTTCCAAGCAGTATATGGATCAATAGATACACATGGTGCACAGCATTTGGGGATCATGGGCCATGTGAGAAATATAATATGTAAAGAACAAAATAATAATAAATAATGCTGAAACATTGCAGCATTACTTTTTAAAGAAACCTTTTAGAACACTGAGAAATACATCATGTAGAGTCAGGGGTAGAGTTAATCTGGCAATATGTGTTGAATCAACATTTTAATTATATTCTGAAAGATTTTACAATTACCATAACATTGGCTACCTTATAAAGTGGCAAATGAGACTATTAGGCAAAAGGGTATTTGGTATTTTTGAGATTTGATTGAGTTAGCTGAAAGGTATAGCTGTGGATTAGACACAAGGTCTGGTAGTGATAGATTCAGCTCAAACAGATCAGTGAAAAAATATGTGATAATATTCAAGCCTCTGCAATATTGCAGAGGAAAGATTATCTTATATGCTTCCTTTTTAAATCAGAAGAGATGGAGAATGTCTGACATTTTTTGGATCACATCCGATTTTGACTAGAGATAAGAGTGGTATGGTTTGGGAAGATTAGGTAAGACTGCACACCTCATTTACATTCATACATATCATCTCATTCACCCTCTGAAGTAATACCTTCCGGTGGTTCTGGAAGATAAACAGAAAAAGAGATGAGGTTGTCAAGCAATGAAGTTGTCAGTTATCTGATTGGGTATAATTGAAAAATTGCAGTAGGATATGTAAAAGAGACACTAGCTCATAGAAAACAACTGATTTTCGAATTTAAAAATAAGTGTAATTGAGTTGTATTATTTAGACAATTTTTTTTCTTTTTGAGAAATAAACATAAATTAATGAATAAAGGCATTAAGCACTTAAAATTATTTTCTGAGCAAACACATTTTCTGTAGTTAATTGATGAAAATTTTAATTTATGTTTAACTTACCAAGGATAGACTGATGAGTCAGAGCTTGAATGCATCCAGTAGATAACGGTTTACCTAGAACATATTTTCCTTTCAGAATATCATTCGGTGATATGCATAGTTCCTTTGGAGCACCTTTTAATAAAGGTTCCAATCCGATCTGAGGAGAAAGTGATGTACTTCACATATACATATATTTTTTAAAAATATTTTAGTACTAGTACTTACTTTATTAATAGATTAAAGTTAAAAAAAATCTAATTATGATTAAAGTAATCAATGTAGAATAAAATAAATTATCGATCATCGTACAAATTTTACTTTCAAGCAAGTGGAAATATAAATAATAAATTAAAAAGCCGATGCATGTGACAAAATTTTCAAAATCACTATGATTTACGGTAGATGAAAAGATTACTTTTTAAATTAAGTGAGAACATAAATGATGAGGGTTATATTGTGCACCATTCAAGCAAACACCTGTGGTGGAACTGTTTAATATTTCTCAAAAAAAAAATTATGGCAAGAATGAAAACATCAGAATCTACTAATTATTTCTATGAAAACCATGTAATTTTTTTTAAACTGCAATACATTTATTACCAAGACGGTAAGATATTTTTTCAGGGACAAAGAACCTGAAAAATTATAACCAGCCAAACACAAAATAATCTTGCATTATCATTTAAGTAAAAGTAATTACTTCAGTTTGTTCAATGATCATAAAACAATACAAACTGAAATGAAACAAACACCATACAGTGGAAGGTAAGAGAATAAAAATGAGTTCTAAAGAAGCCCTGAATAGAAAAAACTCACAATAGATACATGTAAAAATAAATAAATATGCATAGTGCATATTAACTATTAATTAAATATCTACCTCTAACTTACTAGATAGAGGTAGACAAAATGAGTTTAGAATGTTTCCATCTAAACTGAGGAATAACACTATAAAATATAGTAAAGTTCATTTGCAATGTTACAACATTAAAAAATGTTTCAATTATGACCACATTATCTCTCACAGTGCCACCAATTCTGTGAAATGAGACTATACCATAATGTCACTAATATACAACAGGCAGACTGTAATGAGCCGATAGGCGACATCTACAGGGTATATTTTAGAATATCCTCTGACGACATGAAATTTTATTTGTTGAATCTATTGCAGTTCAAGCCTAACTGTCAAAGAACAACTTTTTTTCAGTGACTATCTATAGTTGTATGAACTGTAACTCATTAAGATGGTGGGTACTGAGTCCATAGAACTCGGTCTTTTTTCTCAGTTGATTTTCTTATCCACTCTGCTACACTTTCTTCAGTCAGTGTTTCAATAACACATATTATTGGAAAGGATCAAGCCTTCCATGAAGGTTGAAGTTCCTTCCTTGGATGTTACATCGGCTTGTTCATTGCCTGGGATGCTTGCATGATGACGGACCCAGCAGAAACTGCACATGTATTATGGATGTATTGACAATATTATGTAAGTTCAAAATTGTAGGATGTGGTGTCTGTTGAGTATTACTTGTCAATGTATTAAAAATCTCAATTGATGTGATGGGTGACTGCTGAAGCGGCAACTGGCTTCTTGCTACCTATGACTTTTTATCACTTCAAACATTCTGGGTAGAATTACTGTGCACTTTAGTGCTTATGATTTCTAAAACTTTGATGAGCGGCACACATATTTCAACTATTAATTACATAATATGTTTTATATAAATTACATAATATGTTTTAATGAAATATAAATCATGTCAGGAATGGTTAAGAAGAGTGGTATCCACTTATAAAAACAAAAAAGCCACCACAGGGTTGCATAACTTCCCAAGCTTAATTCTTAATATATTTAAATTTCAAATATATGGGCAGTGGGTTTTTAAATATTAATGGCATTATTTTCAATTAAATTGATCCATAGGGAAGTGTCCTCAGTCCCTTGATTTTCTTACTGATTATTATTTAAAATGTAGAGTAATTCACAAAGAATGTAACAAACTTTCAGAACATGTTCTTCTGGTGAAAATAAAAAATAAATTTCAAATAAACATATTTTCAGTTCAGATTTCACATAAAATTTACCCTAAATTACCTAAATTTACCCCTTGATTGAATCTCAAGAATTACATCCTGGCTTAGTTTACAGAAGGTGCAGAAATCAGGTCAAAATCTTTCACCAGTCAACATTTGTTAAGGAAATGTTTCCAAAGCTAAGTTTATATGAACTTTCTTCTTTTTTTCACCAGTAGAACATGTCTTGAAATTTTGTTACATTTTTCATGAATCATTATGTACAAATAAATGTAATAATATTAAGGTAAAATACATGAAGAAACTAAATATAAAAAATAGCTACAAAATAAATTACAATTCTGAAGGTATTGAAAACTATATATTTTATACAGAGTACTATTATTTACCCTTCTTAGCAGTCATAATTAAATCACATGTTTGTACGTTTCAGATATATTCCATTTTCAAAACTTGCTGTGCTCTAAGATAATTTATAATTGCCAGTACAGCGAGTTTTGAAAATGGAATATATTTAAAACACAATAACATGTGATTTAATTACATCAAAACTAAGAAGGGTAGATATAATTGTTCTCAGTATAAAAATTATTATGATCTTAGCAGAAAATATAAATATTTTAATAATAATTTTATAACTATTAATGTACACATTAAATGGAGATGGAGAAGATTTAAAGTTTTTTTTAATAAGTTTTATAGAAAAATTTTTAAACATAAGCATAATAAATATTTAATATGATAAGCTAATGTTTTATTAAATGTGCTTTAAAACAATAACACTACATTTTTATTGTACAAACAAATCAGTTTGATGATTAATTTAATCATTCCATGAGAGTTTATTATCTAATAAAACACCCAGAAATCTCGCTTTATGGGCAACAGAAGTATTATCATTATTAATGAGAATTCTACCTATGCGATCAGCAAGTTATTTATACCTAGAAGCACAATGCATCAGTTTTATCCATATTTAGGTAGTTACTATCCAATCAGTGAATACCTTTTTGAACTGCTAACATAAAATTTTCAAGTTCTCTTAAATAATTTCCATCCATTGTAGATACAGTTATTGCACATCTGTGAAGAAGATAACAATAAATGGTTCAAGATTTTGATGCCAATCATTAATAATAATTAATACAGACTCACATCTAATTTTTAATTTATAATTAATTATGCATTTTGTGATGCTAGTCTGATGAATGTTTTACTAGTATGGTTTCCTTTGATTTGTCCAGGCAAATGCTGGGGCAGTTTTTTCTTTTATCTTGAAGTACAAGTGTTCTGACCAATCCTGACATGATCTATATAATTTATTATTACTAAATTAATAGAACAAAGTTTTCTATAGAATAGTTTTCTTGCACCAAAAATTATAGTGGATTGTGATACATTTATCAAAAAAGCATTTGTGAAAAATAACCCTAAGCTTTGTCAATATTACCATAGGAATGTAGCTTACTCTACTCAGTATCATGGAGCCAATTTATTTAGTCATGAAAATAAATTTTGGAACTTACAATTTATTCTATTATTACATTCACTATTATCACCTAAGTTGCCTATAAGGCTCATTGTTTCCATAAGTGACCAGTTAAATATAAATACTTTAGTTCATCTTCCAAGTCAGTGACAGATAAAGATATATCTGAAAATTTAATGACTTAGTGCTCAATAAAAGATTAAGTTTATCCCTTAGTAGTAGCATTAGGACCTCAGAACCATCGTTCTGTAGCATGAATTTATACCTATCTATTCAATACAAATACATTTCTTTATACAAAGCACTTGATACCATCTATTGAGTGCTTTATATAAAGAAATTAAAATTAAATATATTAAGTTTTTACTAAATCAAATTAAATATAATATTTTAAAGACAAATAAAGAGATACAATGGCAAATAAAAGAGAATTTTCTTATTTAAAATAAAAAAAAATAACATAATTTTGAAATTAGAAAAAAGGAAAAAATTCTTAAGAAAAATTAAAAGCAAAATTATTGATATTAAATAAATAAACAAATTGTTGATATCAACTTTCTATGTTAACTCATTAAACTATCATTAAACAAACATACATTAAAAAATAATTATATTAATAGATGTTGGGTAAATTATTTTTTTCTTAAATTAGTTTTTTGACTGTAATTATTTGTTTTGGAGATTCATTAAAATTTATATTTATCAAATTCCTGAAGTTGCTATCATACAATTAATTATAATATGATTATCATTATTTTTGCAAACCATACATGTTTTTTTCTGGATTTAAATCCAGAAACTATGGAAAACTTACCACCAAAAACACTATCACATCTTTCAACATTATGACTTAACAGATCTCTAAATTATAGAGATAATTTATTAATTTAGATTTCCATAATTAAATTTAACTATGTTAAGTGTCATATAACTATAACAGTTGTAGGGAACTTGTCATAAGTTAATCCAAAAAATGACATTTTCCTATCCAAAAATAACAAGCATTCTATCCAAAGCTTTCCAAGAAAAGTGAGGAGTGGTTTCCTTTGGCTTCACTAATCCAATATATTAAATGTATATCAGCATCTTGATGATTTGCACTACAATTGACATTCTGCTGAGTGTAGGGACTGGATATATAGTGAATATAATTATTCTCAGAGAAAAATCCTTGACTGATGCCTGTTGTATCTAAGTTTCTTTACACACATCTTATAATTAAATGAATAGATAAAAATGATTTAACACTAGGGATACAAGTTAAATAAAAATAAAAATACATATGAAAACAAGCTTAATTAATATGTCATATTGAACAAACAATAAAAATACATATGTATAAAATAGATTTAGCCTAAATATTCAAGAAACAGCTAAATCAAAAAAATAAGTAAAATTGTTAATAATTACGAAAAAGAACATTCATAATAAAAGAGGTGAAGAAAGTACTTTCTCTACGGGGTTGTATTTCAGGCAAAATGAGATACTTAACTGTATTTTGTGAGGTAAGAAGGGACTGGATAGATTGAATTCAGTAAAAGATATGGAAATTTTTGGCAAAGTGCTGATGGAGTCAAATATAAAGATATTTTAAAAAGTTACTAAATTTCAATTGGGTATGGCAAAAAAAAGAGGAAAAGTAAATAAGGAGTGAAGTAAGAATTGGCTCTAGGAAATAACAATATTGGAGTTAAAAGAACGTCATTCAGAAAATGAAGATGGAGGAAAGCAGTTGTTGTGATGAAGTATGTGAGGATATATCAAAGTTTCTGGACACTTAGTAGTGACATATAAGTTAGCTTGAGTACTAAAGGCATAACAGAGAGAAAAAGTTGCATCCAAAAACTAGAAAAGAATTAACACCAATTTTTAAAAGGGTGATGGGGAATTGTGAAAATTACAGAGTTGCAAAGCTTATTTTCCAACTAGTTTAAGAATTGGAAAGTATTTTAGAAGGCAGAATTTGGAATGAAAGAATACCAGTACAGAGATAATTAAAGAAAAAACAAGACATTGATAGTAACCAAAAAAGAAAGAGAACAAAAGCAAACCTATCCAAAAGAGAAATTTCTTGAAGCGGTAAAAAGTTTTAAATATTAAAAAACTGGATTGGGAGAGGATCTGAAGATAAGTAGAGGCCAGAAGAATGTAGAGTGCAAAAAATTGCTATCAAATTGTAAGAGGACTAGTATATATAGTAAAGAGATGAAAAAAGGTTTAACATAAAATGACTTTTCATAGATTCATACAGTAGCTAATCTTGGGTTCCAAAAAAGACAGGGGACAGGGGGAAAGTATACTAAAAGCTATGGAAATTAATTTTATGAAGCATAATAATAAATAACGAGAGATTGTATGAGGAGTACAAAGATTGTATAAGGATTGCATGACGGATTGTAAGGGCTTACAAATACATTAAGTTTGTTGGACAAGAAAGGGAGAACATGACCCTGATGGTTTGAACATGGTAAAAAAATGGAGAAGGAAAGAATAGTACACTGACTGGGAAACACTGTTGAATAGAAAGAGATCAAGAGGAGTTGTGAACAATACAGCAAGATGATGGTCTGTGATTCATTGCTCAACTGTGGATGGAGCCTTTCCCCCTTATCAAGTATGAATAAGAGTAAAGTTGTGTAGATAAATGTTTATTTTGCATTAATAGCTGAGTCAGGAACCAAGCAATGATTTTTTAATTAAACATGACTAGAACAGCATCTTCTTTCACTTCTTTTAAAACTTTTAATTTAAATGTATTAAACTTATTCATCAGAACTAATAGTGAACTAAAAAAATACTCAATAAAAAAAAGAAAAAATATCCACAGAATTTATCTACTCATCAAAATTAAGAAGTTTTTCGATTATACATACTTTATATCAATTTGTAACATACTCATAAATTAGCTGATTTGAAAATGGATTTGGGAACTCTAAAATGTAACTAAATTCTTCTGATATATGAAAAGAGAGCTAAATTATGCAATTAAGTGTCTCATGAAGAACAGAAGGAATCTCAAGACAAGTTCTACAAGAGAAAATAAGGAAAAACATTTCCTGAACATGGTTCAGGAAAAGCTTCATATTCAAGTTAAAGCTTGTGAAAAATGTGCCGACTGATTTCTTCCCCAAAGATAAAATGAAACCATAGTGAAATTCTTGGAACTTGTATACTAGGATTCCACTTGTGTACTATTATTCCAGTACAAAGATAACTAAAGAAAAAACAAGACATTGTAGTAACCAGAAAAGAAAGAACAAAAAGCAAACCTATCCAAAAGATAAATTTCTTATGGAATCATATGGTTTTTGAATTGAAAAATTGAATAAAATGAATCTCAGAACTGTATTGCTAGTCATTTTTAAAAAAAGTTATTGTAAAACACAAAAAATTGGTATTGAAGAACACAATCTTTCAGGTTTGATGCAAATAACCTTGTTAAATTGCCAATAAGGAAATAAAATTTGTAAAAAATTTAATTGTGAGAAAATTTATGTAAATAATGAAAAGTGAACATAAAGAGATTAACAATATGACAAAAGAATCATTTCAACAGTGGAAAATATCTAGAAACAAAATTATTAAAAATAAATAAAAATTTCTTTTATCTGGTTTAAAAAATTAAAATTCTCTTTAAAAATATCAAAATTTACCTCTGTCAAGATAGGTGACATTTTAATTAGAAGATTTGCTCAATTTTACTTTTTACCAGTACCAGTATTAATTAGTGAACAATCTAAATGAAGAACAAAACAAAATTCTCTAGTAAAGAGTTTTCTTTGGTCCTTAGACCATCTTTGGCATTAATTCTCAATTATAACTTAAATTCAAAAAATCAATTATTGATGCAGTGATAACATTTAATTAAAATGCAATAATAATAATGCCTCAGACAAACCCAACCCCAGGTCCGTGCAGTAACGTGCACACATCTGAGGCGAGCAACGACATGGTACTTCGGTTCCTTCACTTATGTTATGTCAAAGGGTAATGGCGTTGCTCAAGAGCTTCTCTTTGGAGTACAGAATTGTCGGTCCCATTCTGGTTGTACATTTCGGTTTCGCTGTTTGCAGTGAGGACGGGAGGCACGACCATGATCTACTTTGCTGACGGTGGATGGTGTGCGGACGGGGAGTGCCCATTCCTTTTCCTCGTTGTGGAGCCAGGTTGAGAATGGGCTGCTGTGAGCTTGCTCTGCAGTCGTTTTACACCACCCAGTCTGAGTCACTCACTTTGGTTCTTGGCAGGGATTGTCCCATGAGTAATGGAATGGGAGCTCTTACTGCTATCTGCAATCTCTGGGATGTTGGTATCATGGGTCAAGCAGTACCTGACTCCCTGGCCCGGGTTAAATCTATGGGCGGTGTCTGATTGGGGGAACCCCAACAAGATTAATGATCTGGGGAACGCCCAACCGTCTTTCTGCGCGCAACTTGCGACATATTCACTGACTTAAATTTAAGATTATGGAGAATTCAAATCCACAACTTCAGTGGCAGTGGGTTCATGTAAAAACCCTAGTTTTGGAGAGCCTTTGTCTTCAGAAGCGAAGCGAAGGAAGAGTGAAGAGCTTTAGAACACAGATAAGCCGGATCGAATCGAGTTACGACCGAAAGGAAGCGCAGTGATAGAAAAATATTTGGTTATTAGAAAAAAGGAAGGAGATTTTGGAAAAATCAGTCCATTCGTGATTACTCAAATATCACAGAGGCCGTTGGAGGACCGGCCAACGAGGTTAAGAGGCCACCGTTGGACTGTTTGTAGAAGCTGTTAACAATGTACTATCGTCAAGGTTATTGAAGGCTAAGAAAATTGGAATACTGGACCGTATGGTACATTAAATACATCAAAGTCTATTGTTGTGTGAAGGGGCTAACTGAACTCCACCGAAGAGGAAATCGTCGAAGAGCTACATGCACAAATTGTTGCGTGCCGGCAATTGAATACACGACGAAACGAAGAAGTTGCTCCCTACGCATTGCATGTACCTTCAATAAACCTTCTGATCTTTAATTAACCGAACTGTCCCGAGAAAATAAAAGCAAGTTTTCACAGACTGGATGCACGTCCTTTTATCCCGACTCCACTGCGATGATTTAGATTTTAACGATTCAGACATACAGCGTCAAAGTGTACCAGGAAACAGATCTGTGTTTAGTGAGCCATTGCACCCTGATGACCCATGTAGGGATTGTATGTTCAATTGTCATCGATGCCATTCTGCAAGAACCCAGAATTGTCCACCTTACAAGGAATAAGTATCTACTCAGGAAGTGAAGACAATACAAAAGGTTAGCTACTTGGAAGCTAGGAAAATTGTGCTTAGTAGGACGCCAAAGCCTACATCATATGTGTATGTTCTGTGCAGCACTGATCCTAGCAGATATGGTTGAACATATAATCAATCAAAAATTGAAGAGTCAACCATCAAAAGTAAACAGCCCCAAACTGACGCAGAAGAAAGCAGACATTTCACAGGAAAAGAACTCTGTAAACCCCACGAATAAGCCTACGACTAGTACTCAAGTGAAGGCAAAACTGAGAAACCCAGAGCCAACTACTTTTAAAGTAAAAGTCCAGATCTAAAAAATCCCCATTCAGGAAACGCAAAACCAGACATAAAACTATTGGAAAAAGAACATTTAGAACAAAGAAAAATGGAGACTCTTAAGTCATGGAGGCCTCTAAATAAGAAGCTGGACACTTCAGCTGCCCCAAAAGCCTTAGTGGGGAGTGCATAGAGTCTCGACTCTGATGGTCTCTTAACTCTGATGCACTGCTGACCGTACAATCAAACTTGGTATCATCTGATAGCAGCAGCAGTAGATCCTCCATGATTTACTGCAGAGGATCAGAAGGATCCACCTCAGAGGCATCAGAATCTTACAAATTCGACATTGAGGCCTTCAGGAAGATGGAAAGAGAAGCAAGAAAGGATGATCTAAGGGCAAACCTAGGCGATAGAACTTAATAAATGACTAGTTCTAATGTCGTTATGACATAATATTTGACTGTTTTAATTTATTTTGATATTTTTTTCTTGATAACATTTTGATAGAAAATTTTTTTTTTTAATGAGGTTTGGAGTGTTTTGAATGCATTAGTTATAAGTGTTTTTAAGTGGCAAGGGCCCTTTACACCCTTGTCATCTTGTGTTTCTTTGGAGTTTCTAAAATCTTTGACAAACTATTTATTAGATGATCTCTTTTGACAAGACTAGTTTTCTGACTACTTTACTAGTATTTTTATCGTCTATCATCTCCCTATTGTAAGGGCTAATTTCCTCCTTATTGTAAGTGGCTAATGGACACAGTATTTGATGTAGAATAACATCAAAAAAGAAATAAAATAAATAATTATAAATTTGTATTTTAAACTTCTGAATCTAATCATGTATTAATATATAATTTTTTTTCTTATCTTATTTTTTTATTTTAGGGTAACAATTTACTTGTTGTTTTGCAGTTTCTTGATCTATTATTGACTGAAAGAATATAGTTGCAAATGTAGCTCCTAAGCGACTTTGAATTTCAGTGATTCCTGGAAATTGATTTGCTAGGTTTAAGGCTTTTCTTCGGGAAGAATTTCCATCTGGAGCTGTTTTAGAGAGAGTAGATGATATAAGTAATTTTAATCTAAATTATTGAAAACAAAATTAATACTTCACACATTTAGAATTTTGGAATTTTTAATAAATATATCTTCTTACAACATTTTATCAGAACTGTCACTAAAATGCAAGTCATATAAAACATTTCTTTTAGCCAAATATTTTAAATTAATAAGTAAACAATATAAATAGAAAAATATAGTGGGATTATATTTAAACAATCATTCTGTAAGAACTAAAATTGGAAAAAGATCTAAAAGAAGATAAGAAAAAAATGATTACATAGTGAAAAGGATTTTTTTTACAATACTGTAATATGTTTAAAGTTGGTTTCTCTGTTTTAAACTTAAAACAAGATGTTGATGTGTATTTTGTTTTATTAATGATTCTGAATGCAATGTTACAGCCTATACATTTTTAAATTTATTAGCAATTCTTTTTAATGATTGTCAGTGTAACTGAATATTATAAAATATTTTTCATCTGTATTACTTTGTTATTCTGTATAGATTTGTTTGTAATTATTTGTCTAATAGAGTTTTCTATCAGTAAGCTTACATAAAACACTGTAGAATTTAGTTCAACCTGGTGAAATTTTTTAATAGGCCAGTGTTGAATAGTTTGCATTGCATGGTTCAAGTGTTGAAGGTTTATGTTGTACGGGGTGATTAAGAGCTGTGTCGTAATTGTTATTGATTATGGTAGGTTTCCTGTATATTTTGAACACATGTCTGGTTCATGTTTTGTGATTGTGAATCCCAAGAAATTTGTTGGCTCTGTTCTATTTTCAATGTTGAGTTACATTTTTGTGAATTTGTTGGTATAGGTGAGAAGTTATTTACATTGTCTAGTACTCCCGTTATAAAGAAGAGAATTATGTGATCTAAATCATATGCCAATAGATATTTTGTATTTGCCACTGTTTATGAAGATTTTTATTTCTTCAGTGTATTATAGAAATACTTTTACCAATTTGCCTGAAATAGGTTAATCTACAGGTAAGCTTTGAATTGTTGATTATGTTGTTGAGTGTATATTTTGTTCTTAAAACTGAAGTGTTTCTTTTGTTACATTGAGTATGTCTGTTATTGTAATAATAAAGTTTTCAGCCATGTTATTTTGCTTTGAGTTGATTAAATTAGATTATGATTGTATCAGAAATGGAGAAGTTTGTATAAGGTTCTTTATGTTGAAAAAGGTGATTGTGAGAGTAACCAATACAAACGATTTTAATCTTATTACTGTTGTTTTTGACAGTAATGTCATCAAGCTGAATGTATTGTTTCATGATTTCGTCATGGAACTGTGGAAGATGTTAGAATGTTTCTAGTTTATTATAGGGCAAATTATTGTTTTATATCTACTTTTTTAAGACAACATTTTTTGTCTATTTCTTTGACTATGCACTATTATAGTATTTTCAAGGTATTATAAAAATATTTAGGCTAGGAATAAAAATGGCTGAATCCATTGATAGACCGACTAATTGTAATATTTATGCCTGATTATGAAATAATTTTATTTTGTTATACGTGTTAATATTATGATTTTCATCATGTGTTTAGGTAGTATGATTTTAAAAGGTGAACAACCAAAAGAAAGTTATTATCACCTATAAGAAAATGAAAAAAATCAATAATTCAAAATGTAATAATGAAGCCAGGGAAATTTTTCTCTGATAATATTAGAAGATATTTAGCAATATTATGATTTCTTTTCAAAACTTCCAACTTTTGGAAACCCGTAAAATGGTATTGAAGAGTTCTGAGCTTTTCTCAGGGTTTTTTTTAATTATGGTAGTCTGATTTGGGAATGATAAGAATCTTTCATTATGAATAATAATTTATAGAATTTTTATATCATTGACATTTAAGAAAAATATCACTGAGATCTAAACACAAAATTAAAATTAAACAATAGAAATATTCCTCATTATATGTTCAATTTTTTTAATGCTTAAAAAAATTAACTTATGTAAACCCCACTTTGTTTCATTCATTTTTATTAGTTATTTTTTTACCATTTACATAATAACAATTGTACTGATTTTAATGAAAATTGTACAAGAAGTTAATGCTAACAATGACTGAAATATATTCTATTTTATAACATTAATTATTTGTGGGAGGGCATTATTCTATTTAACAATTAAAAAATATAACAATTTAAATCACTATACATTTAAGCAAAAAAAATTAAAATTGAAAAATAAAGATCATAGGATTTTCAGAAATAAAAACTTTTTAATCATCCTGCCCCTGATCAAGTAGATAATTTTTTTAATCATTTATAGATCAGAATTCATTTTACAGTACGAAAGGAATACTAGGGTAAATGCTTTAAAAATATTCTGATTCCTCCTTCTGCAGATAATAAATATTTATGAAAATATTTTATAAATAGTTGGTCTTCATATTTTTTTTAATGAGAATAATGTTGACTAAATCTATAAGTAGAACACACCAGGTTGGTCTAGTGGTGAACACGTCTTAGCAAATCAGCTGATTTCGAAGTCGAGAGTTCCAGCATTCATCTGTTACTTTTAAACAGATTTGAATACTATGTCGCGGATACCGGTGTTCTTTGGTGGTTGGGTTTCAATTAACCACACATTTTGGCAGTGGTCAACCTGAGACTGTACAAGACTACACTTATACATATCATTCTCATTCATCCTCTGAAATAATACCTGACAGTGATTAATCAGGTATCATTCGCTGAAGAATGATTTTCTCTTTTATGGCTAATCCACCTTCTTAGCCCTTAAACCATAACAGGATTATTAAAAGAAATATATATAAATATTTGTTGCTACATATATAAAATATGTAAGTAAGATTGACTGCCATATATATATACATGGCCAATCTTCCAGAAAGGAAAAAGGAACAATGCAATTCCAGAAGGAGTTGCTACCCATCATTCGAGCCTCTGCTGGACAGGTAAAGGCATAGGACTTGCTGAACTAACGTGAAAGAAGCTCTGGGACTTACAACCCCTTATGCATGATGGACAAACAAAATCTGGTAGCTACTCCAAGAGGTAATCGGCAATGAGAATCCCTAAATGCATCACCAAAAATGATCAGTGCAACTGCACCATTGGATTCTGGAGAGTCTGGAACCATATATAGTGAAGTATTGGACTTCCTAGAACTTTATTATCTTTCACAACCAAAATCCAACACAAGAAAGAATATCTGCTTGGAACTCTTAACATAAATACACTCGTACAAAGAGGCAAACTTAACAACTAACAGATACACTAAACGAACTACCCAAAGTTACTGGAAGTATAGTATCTACCAACAAAACCCATCCATTAAGAACAGTAATGGAGCAAATTTCCTAGGAACAGCATTCATAGAAAAGAAGAACATTAGGGAAGATATCATTGAATTCTCATTTCCCTTGGAAAGAATATCAACCATATCGTTCAAATCGGCACAAGGCTTACACCATGATAAACGCACACGCACCAATAAATAGAGAAAATAGGAAATTTCCCCAAAAAGTGGAGAAACATTGGTAACTCCTAGAAGAAATAACAAGAAAAATCCCCCACCACCAAGTCATAATACTAGTTGGTGATTTCAATACCCCAATCGACAAGGAAAAGAAACAAAACAACTATGGGAGCGCATCCTGCCCACAAGAGAAGAAATAGAAACGGAGAAAGGCTAATTTCCTTCTGCAGAATATTTAACTTAAAACGAATGTCAACGTACTTTTAAGCTTTCCCAAGAAAGAAGAGAACGTGAGTTTTCCAAAACTCTAAAACGTGTGAATTCCAAATTGACTAAGTAGAGATAACAGCTAGAATCAAAAGGAAATTCTAAACGTCAAAACAAAAATAGTAAAAATCATGAAATCAAACTACTATTTTTTGCAAATAAAAGTTAAATTCCAACCAAATAAACCCAAACCAAGAACGCCAAGAAAACCCAGAATAGATACGGAAACATTAAGATATAATCAAGAAAAGTATTTAGAATGACTAAGAAAACAAGATTTTGGCAAAGATTAGAAAGAAATTAAAGACACCCTTACAAATAGCAATGAAAGGAATAGCGGAAACAAAAATAAGACCGAGACATAGATGGTGAAACGAAGAATGCGATAAGGCACTGGAGAAAAGAGCAGAAGCGTGGAAACTTTTTAACAAATACATCTTTCTAGGGACCCCAATGAGGAACATCTAGCAAGATGTTCCTCAGTGGGGTCCCTGTATTAAAAATATGAACTAACAACTGTAATTCTTGTGCAATCTCTTATAGTTTGCACAGGCCGGAGCGTCAGACCTATGCGAACAGTCATCACGCTTGTGGCCCTCCTCACCACAATAGGCACACACCAAGGCAAACTTACAGAATTTAGCCCTTTGACCATATCTGCAGCACTTGAAACATCTTTGGACAGACATCCACGTACTCTTTTACTCGGCAGGGCCCTAAATCGATAAACAGTCTGCCTGCAGACGTAAATTTTTGAAAGAGACCAGAACCCACTTCAAAGACTCTGTATTTCTGGGTATCACGCCTAACCGTTTAAAGACCAGCCTGCAGTCCCGCCGGAAGGTGGCTTCATCCAAATCAGTGTTCTGCTCGCTAATGAGGGACAAGACATCCTCATCGGTAAGGCTACGGTCAATATCGTAGACTATAATGCAGGGCCTACGTGTTCTCTTCAGGTCTATTTTTAAATTCAATCGCTTAACCGCTCGTGGAATCTCTAATTGCCTGAATGGTCTCTGTTCATCTGCTACCACAACTAATCCCTTGTCGGTCTGTTTGCTGTTTCTAATTGTAAGACCATTCCAGTTACCTGAAGGGCAACCTGGAGGTCTTCTTCAGCTGACTGCTGGACACACTCGAGCCCTCCGCTCTGCTGACAAGCGCAACCTCAGGTTTCTTGGACTGGCTGGTTTTAGATCCGCCCCTAACCACCTCAACAAACCTATGCGGCTGCATTGGGGCCGTGCTGGTTTATGAACTGCAATTACTTCCTTGGCCTATGAAGGAAGATTTTCAAAACCCTCAACGAGAGCTGTGAAAGCTGCTCGGAAGAATTCTAGACGAGGCAATAATCTCCTCTTGGTAGCTGCACTGGTACACTTGGGGTTTGCTAGACAGGAAAACAAGCAATCTAGTTCCGCCAAAACATCATGGGCCAACGGGACAGAGCTAACTGCCAGGCCTGCCCCCGGCTTGTGAAAACTGTTCAATTAATGGGTTCATACCCTCCCGGGTGGTCACCCCTATATTCACTTCTGAACCATCATTGTCAGAACCAGTGTTCAAGGAGGTCAAAGGAAGAAGCTCCGGTCCTCTCCTTCAGCTAGGAGGTGAGGACCGGAGCTTTTTCGTGTCTGTGAAGTGAAGACTTCCTGAAATTCTGGGAAGGTGAATTAAGGGGCGAATTTGGTAGTTGTATCTTGAGGTTTTTGACTTGAAAGTATTTTTAAAAAATTGGTCCCAGAAGTTTAAATCAGTTTTAAAGTATCTGATGTAAAATTCAAAAATTGGGAGTAAAAAAATAACATGTTTTTGGGTTTAACGTAGGGAAAAATTTGTTAAATGATAAGTTGTATTTATTTTTTTTTCAATTAGAAATGTAGAAAATTTAATTCTGGAAAGATTCATGTAAATTACTTCAGAAAAAATTGCATACAGGATATTAAAATTTAACTTTATTAAAAAACAAAATAGATTGAATTGTGAAAAAAATGTTAACAGCATGAAATAAATAATATTTTTCTTAAGTTGGAAACAGCTTTTAACATAAAATGTAATCTTAAAACAAAATGTAATTTAGTTTTGACCGAAAAATGAAAAAAAATTAGTGAAGGCTTTCATAATTACCTTCAAAGTTGTTGAAAGTGGCCGCCGTTTTGTCCAATACATGATTTCGCTCAACGAATCCATCCTTTTCTAGCGCATTTCATAACGTTAGGAGTATTCTTATAGCTTCTGCAGCTTCTATTATGTGATCCCTTAGTTCCTCTTGTGTGTTAATCCTTTTTGAATAAACAATTGACTTCATCCAACTCCATAGAAAAAGGTCTGATGGCGTGAGGTCGGGAGATCGTGGTGGCCATTTCACAGTTCCGTTTCGACCAATCCATTGTCTACTGCACGTATTATTTAAATGATCTTTTACATTATTACTAAAATGAGGAAGTGCTCTGTCGTGCATGAACCACATCTCTAACCTGTTTTCATAAGAAATATCTTCCAAGAAGGTGGGCAGGTTTATTTCCAAAAAGTTTAATTTCGCTTCTCCTGTAAGCCTCCTTGGTAAGAAAAATGGACCAATCAAATAATCACCGAGAACACCAAATCATACATTAATTGGAAATGTCTTGTCGCAGTCTCATGTTGGTTTTCATCCACCCGCAAATAACAACTCCGTCCATAAATAAAACACAAAAATCCAAAACCGCCTCTAAATAAATAATGACCCGCCCGATAAATAATAGACGCAGCAGCAAGGGACATTCGTCCAGGCTCTGTGATTAATAAGGAGATAATAAACTCCCGCCTCTCCTTGCGTTCCGTTCTGTTCCGTTTCATCTGCCCAAATGTGAGCGTTAGAAAATTTACTATTTCATCTTTTGTGAAACATGATTCATCAGTTACCAGAATGCGACGTAGGGGAAACTGTGATTTCGTACCCATTTTCTAGTTAACCATCGGCAGAATATCTTCAGTTTATTATAATCTTGCAGTAATAAGTCTTGTGCTCGTGTTACATGGAACGAGTAAAATTGTGCCTCATGAAGTGCTCCGCATACGTTTCATTGTGAAATATCTAAATGCCGTGATACCCATCTGGTGTTTGTAGTTGGCGATAGTTGTAGTCTTTGTTATTGGTTGTTCATTATTATGGTTTCTCGCGCTTCGTTGACGATCAGTATCTACTCGTTTTGCGTTTAAAACTGTCGGTTTCTCTAAGTCGTCTCTCCACAGTTTCAAAAGTTTTGCGATCAGGTGCTCTTCGATGTGAATAAATATCACGACATTCTTGAACTACAGCCAAACCATTCTTGTTTACTTTACCGTAAATTAATCCATTTACTCTTCAAATGAATAGATGTTTTCATTATCTCCCGTTATTTATTGAAGAAAATTTCACTAAATTTTGTAAAAAATGTTTTTTGAATTGTACACAAAATCTCTCAGATACTTAATACGATACAAAAACCACCATCAAGATTATTCAAACACCGTTTCAAAAGTTAATCGTTGATCAGCTGATATGGCCAACCTATGAAAATATATTAATTCATTCTGATAAAAAAGTAGCAAATAAATGAACTTAATTAACCATTTAACAAAGTTTTCCTAAGTTAAACCCAAAGACGTGTTACTTTTTATCCCCAGTTTCTGTGTTTTATGTCAGATAACTTTAAAACTTATGGAGTACAGTTCCGGGACCCATTTTATTTAATATTTTCATGTCAAAAACCTTAAGAAACAACTAAATTCACCCCTAAATTTACGTTCCCAGAATTTCAGGAAGTCTTCATTTCACCAGGGAAACTGGAATCTGGGCTAAATCTTTCGCTAGCCGTAATGTACTAACGAAACGTTTTCGGGTCTATGTTTATATGAACATTTTTTTCCTACTTTTAGGTATAGAATAAGTCCCTAGAGATCACTCTATATATAAACAGTGTCCCACGAGGAAACCGATATACTTAACAGTGTACTGCTCTCATTAAAATAATGAAACGGTTCACATTAACCTAAGCTTAGAAATGCTACGATAGCGAGTTACATCTAACGAAAGATTTCACTCAGAATTCAGTCCAGTGAAATGAGGTCGTACTGAAATCTTTTGGACGTTAATGGAGGGGTAAAATTAATGGTTTCCTCTGATTTTTGACCGAAAAAATTTAATAAAATAGGTTCCAGAATTGTATCTCAAATAGTTTTCATGATATACGAAGTAAAACTGAAACATTTGTTGTCTGAAAACAATTTTTTTTAGGTTTGCAATATAATAACTTTGTTAAATAATAAATGGGTAAAATTTATTAAGAAAACTTATAGAGAATTTAATTCTAAAAATAGCGATCTGATAAGTCCAATAAAAATCAAATAAACATTTAAAAAAATTAAATTTTAGTGAAGAAAACAGAACAAAGAATAATTGAAATGAATTATTCTGAAAAACATTTTTCAATCCATTCATTTGTTTCTTTAAAAAAGACAGTTAATAAACAAATACGATGTATTATTTAGTTAAATATTTACAAAACAGTTTTAAAACGTTCTATAAAAACAGGATTTCAAGAATACTGTATTAATTGATGTTCTTTAAGTTTACTGAAAACCTAAAGTTGGCCACCCTGTTCTTTTCAGAAACAAAATTTGAATCTAAAATTAAAATCTACCAATTTGTTAACACATTTTTCGCATTATTAGTTATTTAATAAAGTTAAATAACGTAAAAATAAGTAAAACGTTAAATAAAGTTAAAATAAGTATTGCAAACCTAAAGAAATGATTTTCAGACAACAAATGTTTCAGTTTTACTTTGAATATCATGAAAACTACTACTTAAGATATAGTTCTGGAACCTACTTTATGAAATTTTTCAGAACCATGGGAAACAATTAATTTTGCCCCTCAATTAACATCCAAAAAATTCCTTTACAACCTCATTTCACTGGAGTTGTTGAATTCCAGACGGAACCTTTATTCCTTTAATTCCAGGTGGAATGTAACTCAGTATTGAAGCGTTTCCAGAGCTATGTTTATGTGAACTTTTTTCATTAGTTTCATGAGAGGAATACACCTGTGAATTATGTATGTTTCTTCATAGAACACTGTGTGCGCGTGCGTGTGCGTGTGTGTGTGTGTGTGTGCGCGCGCGCTTTAATAGCTTATAATGTTAACTGAAGATTATTTTGCTATTATTGTGTATAAGATAATTCTAGATATTGCTTGATTTAGATGAACTGAAAAACCTTTACAAAATTTTCAATTTGTATTCTGTTAGAAGGTTTTCAGTATTCTGCAACCAAAACTGGAACACCATGAAATACATCTAATTGTGAATTACAAGAAATCCTCTTTACATTTTTAGGTTTGATAGTGCTTTTAATCTTTGCTGTAAACTTCTGCAATAACCATGCAAAATGAACAATAATTAAAAATTAGTGGTAATAAATAAAATTATTCATTTAAATGTACACTTTTAAAGTAAATGAATATAACATTCATTCATGTAAGTTTTATTGATAAATTTGTAATTATTACTAAGAAAGTACTCTTCTTTTACTACTCTATAGTAGTAAAAGAATTATTAGTAATTCATGAATAATTTAAGTTTCCTCTGATACTTTACTATGAATTAATACTAAAGAAATTTATATGCAGACTGACTGTGAGGATGAAGGATTACATGATTTCTGTCTGTGAACGAATGTGTTGAAAAGGTTTACTGAATGTATTATATGTCTATACCTAATTGCCTGTATATTTATTTTTTTGTGTTAAACAGATTCATAAAATTGATAAATACAAGTATCTCAATTTTAATCTAATTTGAAAATTTATTTTTTAAAGCTAATGGGCATTTCAGAAGCAAGTTTCCATCACCAAATACACATCTGATCATTATCTAATGATGGGAATAAATCTAATTCATTAGAAGGAATTTATGAAAATGAAAAACTATTCACATAATTACACATATTGTGTGTGTAATATATACATAAATTATCCAGTTAAGAAAGTTATTAATCCATTAATAAATATATATGCACGTACACAAATTGCTGTTATTGTAATTGTTGCAGGTGACCTGATATGAGTCAAAAATCACTCCTAAAAATGACATTCATTTTCAAGCATAATGGCATTTCCATGCCAAGCTTAATGAGGACTTATGTGTTTAAATGAGAACTTAAGTTTCAATGAGGATTTACCTTCATCACTGAATCAATCTGATGGCATTTCAGGATGCCAAGCCCATTAAAATGCTACTGATATTCAGCCATACAACTTCAACTCATTCCTTCAATTTGTTCACCTTAGGAGCTGAGTATTTAGACAATTCATGATTCTTAGAGAAAGTTGGTGTTTCAGGTACTTTACATGTGCACAGCTGGAAGATTGGGATAGTCAGTGCAAAAAATAAATCAACATATTCCTTTTGTGAATAATGTGTTACATAAATTTCTTCAACTCAGCAAGGGAAAATAACATATACGAGGGTTATTTTTTTTCAAGGTTCGATTGGTTGTGAAATAAAAACCCATGCAAAAATCGGATGAACCTTTGCGCATATGTGTTGCGCTGCATCTCTAGTATGGCCTTCAATCATGCCTCGTCACTTCATTTAGTTCTGAGCACGCAGCTAGCACGTAAACATGTCTACAACAATAGCATCTCCTGCCAAATGTGAAGTGCGTGAATTCATCGACGAATAAGTAATGTATACGGTGAAACTTTAATGATGACAGCAAAGTGCGACAATGGTGCAGGAACTTTAAAGCAGGACGTACAGATGTACAGATGTGGAATGAAGCAAGTGTCAACCGATGATTTCGTTGATGGCTGAAAACACAGGTGGCTCCATTCTATGATGAGGGTATTGGAAAGTTGGTACCACGCTACGACAAATGTCTAAATTGGAGTGGCGACTATGTAGAGAAATAGCGTAACTATGTAAGTACTTGTTACAAATAAAAAATTTTTTTATTTTTACTGTGGTTTTAATTTTGTGACCGATCGGACCTTGAAAAAAAAAAATAACCCTTGTATATTAAAATAAAAATAATTAGTGAACATTTTGATGGCAGCATAGTTATTGCTCTGTTCTGTGATTGTGTGCCAGTTGAATATAAAATGTTTGTATTAGTTTCATCTTTGTGTATGTTCCAACTACACACACACACACACACACACACACACACACACACACACACACACACACACACACACACACACACACACACACACACACACACACACACACACACACACACACACACACACACACACACACACACACACACACACACACACACACACACACACACACACACACACACACACACACACACACACACACACACACACACACACACACACACACACACACACACACACACACACACACACACACACACACACACACACACACACACACACACACAGAGAGAGAGAGAGAGAGAGAGAGAGAGAGAGAGAGAGAGAGAGAGAGAGAGAGAGAGAGAGAGAGAGAGAGAGAGAGAGAGAGAGAGAGAGAGAGAGAGAGAGAGAGAGAGAGAGAGATACTTTGCATGAATGTTTTATCATTACTGGCTTGTTCAAGAAGTTGCTGACAAACACCCACTCCATCTTTAATCTGCAGGTTCTTTTTGCTGGTCGGTCATCAGACGTGGAACAAACTTTGCTTTAATTCAATGCATGTTCAATTTTTCAGTCAAAATTTCATGGAATGGTTGAATTGGCTAACTTCTTCTGCAAGTTCTCTGAAGTCGATCACCGATTTGCAGGCACCAGATCGTTGATTTTCTGAACATGGGTGTCATCAGTTTAACTCCAAGGTCTTCCTGGTTGAGGGTCATCTTCAATTGACTGGTGACCACTTTTAAGTCTTCAAAATCATTTGTAACATTGCGTATGACCCAGAGCATCATCTACATAAGCTTGTTTCAGAAGTTGAAACGTTTCTGTGAATATTTTCACACAAATTTTACATTGTGTCATTGCTCCTGAAAATTGCTACTAACATTTAAACAAGTTGCTCTTGAATAACAATAACACGATAACTAAACAAGATATCAACAATCCAAGAACATCTCATTACAGAGGAGGTTATGTAGAACACAAACAATGCTGCCAACTGCACATCACTAAATGCCTCCGTTGGCGTGTAATTAAAAATTTTCGGTTATTTTCTAAACAGACCTTGTACATATATAATTTTCAAGCATTATGTATTTTAAATACATTTATTTAATTTATGTTAATGAGTGAAAGCAGTAAAGGACATTTCTACTCCAAATGTAAATGTGTATCAAATTTTAGAAGGTGGTTCACATTTGTTGGTATAAATTACATTATGTAATGTTTTCTAAAAATGTAAATAATTTTCACATTTCAGTTAGGCTAGAATTTTGGATTTATTTTATTTTTGCTAGGTAGGGTTTTCGGCTTCTTTTCTTTTATTCCATATTTAATCAAATGAAAAATTGAGAAAAGTTTATGGAAAACTTAAAAATAATATTCTGGTGCATACTGTCACACTGGTTAAATAAAGATATTGTAGAAGACTGAATTTGCAGAAGAAAATGATTAAATTGTCAAAAGCAAATGATTGAAAATGTAGAGTGTATCAAATATCATGAAGAAGAAAATCAGTCAAATATGTTAAAATTAGTCACATGACTGATAAAAAATGTTAACTGATAAGATAAATTTTCCTAGGTTAAATAGTTTAACCCACCGAGTTGGTCTAGTGGTGAACGCGTCTTCCCAAATCAGCTGATTTGGAAGTAGAGTGTACTTTGGTGGTTGGGTTTCAATTAACCACACATGTCAGGAATGGTCAAACTGAGAATGTACAAGACTACACTTCATTTACACTCATACATATCATCCTCATTCTTTCTCTGAAGAATTATCTAAACGGTAGTTACCGGCGGCTAAATAGGAAAAAGAAAGAAGGTTAAATAGTTTTAAAAAAATAAAAATTCGGACCTTTAATAAGTTCTTCTGGAAGCTTAGTTTTTCAACCAATTATGTTAATAATTGTAAATGTATAAATGTTATTTATCTTTATTAGAATTTTTAGCATCAAAGTTCTAGTTCGTTTCTTTACAGTAACTGTAAGTTTCAACTTGACATGCATATGTTTTTCTTGCTTTTCATAGAGTTTGCATTTATAGATGCACAGTAAGTTTTAAGAATTAAAAAATCTATTTTTCTGTTGAGATTAAAAATACCATATCATTCTTCTGGTACTCTAGTTCTAAAGTATACAATTTATTTGATAATTATCATATATTTATTCATGATTTTAGCTTGGCTCTGATTATTGGATAATTGATGCAAATGTAGATGAGTAATAATATTAAAATAGTTTTAATTCTAATGATTATAAACTACTATCAGCTACAGAACAGAATCCAAGTGTAACAAAAGAAATGGTTTACTACCTGAGAAAACTAGAAATTATTTCTGATTCCACAACTAGTTACATAATTAACTTACTCATCCAAGCCGTAGCAGGTAAATTATGCCAAATAATGCTACACATTTGTTATGGTTAACATTAAGAAATTTCCTTTTAGGTAAATTATTTTATAAAACCTTCACAAAATGTTTATTTATTTGAATTAATCCAATTATTGTCAAGGCGCCTGTGCTGGCCTCTGCTGGCGCGCCTTTTACTTCGACCGGAATAAAGGGTCACGTGACGTTTAGTATTATGTTGTGAGGTCGTGTGTTTAATACATGTGACAATTAAATTTTAATTTAAAGTAAGTAATTGTTTTTGTGTGCATTTTAAGGATTAAAAGCGTAGCGTGTGATTTTTTTTTAAAGTTTACTTGTTCTGTCTTTTAGTCGCTTGTGTATTGTATTTTGTAAGAGAAAGTTCCTCGGTGGACCACGTTTTTGCTTCATTGGTTGAATATTTTACTTGAAAGTTTCTAAAAATAACGTTTGCTGTGAAGTTGTAACTTGCAGATTAGAAGGTAATAAATTCAAAGTTTTCATTTTTTTGGTCTTTTGTAATTTATTATTGTTATGTTTATTCATCAATTAAAACTGATTACCCAACTATTACCATGCTGTCGGCGCGAAGTGTGTCTGGTTCCTATGTCTGCCGGCTTTAACCTCTAAATTGATTCCAAAGTCACCGAAATTCGCAGTCGTTGTGAACTAGATTAGAACACATGCTTTGGCATGAAACTTGTGATTAAGCAGTGGAAGTTGTTAAGGCAATGAATTTTTTTGTTATTATTTTTCTTTAAGCCGAAATGTGGTCAGGATGTTGCCCAACTTGTGACTTCGGGATCGATTGCGATTCCTGAGAAACTAGTTCTCTATTGACGATTGCTGGTTTGAGGATGTTTGTTTTACTTACTCTTCGATCTTATTAACTGTATCAGATCAGCCTGTGAATTGCAGAAAATGTGGGCATTGGGCTAGACTAGTCTTATCTTTCATCATTTATTAGATGAATTAAAACATTTTGTAACTCTGTGCTGTTTGTTGGAATAGATAAATTTTAATCAAATAAACATTTATTCAAAATTATTAATTTTAAAGCCAACCAAACCAAATTTATTTCAATGTATCATTTGTAAAACAATTAACTATAACTTCTTTGTCACTTAGCAAAAATATATTTAATGTCAGTGGACTGACAAGTTTCATAAATATTTTTAGTAAGCAGCTTGGCAATAAAAAAAGTTATAAAAACAAACAAACCAGTAATGATTAGAGTATCAGTTGGTTATCTTCTGAAGTTCACAATGCTATTAACAAGTGCACCATCAAATAAGTAATACAATAATTATGGCAATTCAGGTAGATAATAATGTAAAGTTAAATATCAGTTTTCAATTTGTCATATTAATAATGTTCCTTGTTCTCGTGATAGCTATTCTGTAAGGTTAGTATTTTGACACACCACCTTGACTGTGTGTGCGCGCGCGCACACGTCAGTCATAGATGCAAATTAAAAATCTAAATGTAGACCACCTTGATATTAAAATAAAGATGGTTTAAATAGTTTTTTTATCCTAAAACCGATTTAACACTGAAAAATTATAACACAATTACATTATCATATACACAACAGTAATTTACTAAATGAATAGATAGTTCAGATCTAATACTCTTTTTGACTAAGTTCTTAATACATGTCTTTCCATTTCAGGAACACTGGCAGCAATAATTTAAATTTCATTTAGAGCAAAAAACAGCGCACCATTTACTCAGATTGTCCACTTAAATTAAGCACGAATCTAAAATATATTAAAATAAATTTGGTTTGGTTTATCATTACAAATATTGCTATTAATTTTTCATAATTTTTACTATCTACTGATATGTTTCTTATAAATCTCCTCTGACTTTTGACCTTTATATCTTGCATACATGCAAAAGAACATCCAATAAGAGAATTTGCATTTGAGTGGCCAGTCTCATTGGTTAAGTTCTGGGATTAATTGTAGTACTCACTTCTTTATCCTATCTCATCTTTTTGCAAGTTCGTGGTCATTAAATACATTTTTTGAATGTCATTGTACACATTGCTTGTGGAGGTCGTACTCTATTATTACTAGTACACAAGTATTAACAAAGTTTTTGGTTATGCTTTAATGTATTGTGGTTGGCTTGTTTAGCCTACATTTAAACATGAAAGTTGAGGAAAAAGGCTTTGATTTATGTTGGATAATGGAAGTCAGCAGAACTATTTTTGCTTGCTGTTGGCAAGGGCATTATACATTTGGCAAAAGTTTATCTTTTGCAGGTTCATCTATTATGGTCTTGACATTTCTTGAGTCTTATAATAAATAAGCTGTATTTATCATTTAGAACAGAATTTCAACAAAGTAATTATGTACAAGCTATTTTAGCAGAAAGCCCTCTTTTAATGTAAGAGCTTGAATATCTGGAGTAAAATAGTAATGTTTCTTTGTCAACTTACTGATGCTAAGGATCATATGTAAGGTGATTATGCAGCAGCAAATTGTATAACTACAATGTGGTAGAAAAATGGTTCCTGGTTTTTTTTTTGAGACTTGGAACACTAAAAGTTTTGTGAAAAAAAATTCAAACATGTATACAATAATATACCTGTGTGCAGTATAAAGTGTTAAGTGGATGGATATTTAAGAACTAATTTCACTAAAGTTTATTATTTCATTTTTTGCTCGTTTTTTATAACTGAATAGTTTTATTATTTCAGTAATCTTATAACCATGTTTTTATGGATTTGAATACATTTTATTATGCAATTAACTGATCATTTAGACCAAATCAAAAAATAAAAAAAAACAAAACAAAAACTAATAAGTACCTCTTTTCCTAAAAGTTTCTATAAACCAATTTTCTTGTTATACAAGATATTTTCACCTCAACTGTTGAGCCTAATGGTTAATTAGGTTTTTCTTAATGGTAAAGGTTGTAGAAGGGGAATAATTAATGAATCGTACTTAATTATTTCTGCATATACTGTACTGTTAAAACAAAATTGGTAGAAATGCAGGGGCTTCACAAAAATGCCCCATATATATGATGACATGTTAAATGATATTTACATTTTTGTTTTTTTTTATCAAATCATTAATTCAAAGGTTGGGAGATTTTTATTCTTGTTTTCTGGTAGAGTTTTTGTATAATTTATATTTCTAAATTTTATTTGTTATTTTTATTGAAAAATTTATTTATTTCTTATTTTGTAAAACTAGATTATTGAACTTAATATTTCTTATCTATTAGTTTATTCTACGATGTAATTGAGTAAGGAATGTGTTAATTAAAACAAGTATTTACTGGTAGGTCAGAAATTTATATTATTTACCTTTATAAGTAAAAGGTAGATTTTGCAGCTAAAATTTTATGCATTTAGCATTTGTTTATGTTTTATAGAGAAAAAAGTAATTAAAAGTTTTATATTAGTTATGATAGGATAATGTGGGTTTTAAATTAAATGGTTAAATTAACCTTGATCCTCATTAATAATTATCAGGCAATTTTTTTTTTGTAATGATGTAATTATATGCATAAAGAATATATAAATTATATAAATTTTTATAACTAGTTAATAAAAAATAATATCAGTGGTCAATAGTATCGATAAGTTGTAAAGTTGAAGTCCATTATAAATCACTGCAATTTTATTATATTTAAATAAATTTTCTAATTTATTTGTGGTACTTGTTTAACAATCTTTTTAAAGTATTGTGATAACTGTATCTTTACCAATTTGCATCCAATCTTATGAGTTGGGTAAAAATAATATTTGTTTTCAACTGATAGTTTTATAAAATGAAAAGAGTAATTGAAAGAAGTATGGTTCTGCTCTCATTTTGTCAGCCAAGCAACAATGCATGGTTAAAAAAGTGGGGTTAATGTGAATCTAAGATTAGATTCATTAACCAGAAGGTTAAAATTCAAGCAGCTTGAACTTCTTAGTCTGAAACCAGTTTGTAATATCTGAAAAGTCATAGGACAGATGGTTTTTCGTTGACACTTGGAATTGTTCTTTAAGTGTTGAGAAGGGCTTTTTTATTTATTAAATTTTCAGTTCTAGTGATTTAAACATAAAATGTATTAATAAAGGATAACTATACTGTACCGAAAGTAATGTTACTGTACCGAAAGAAAATTGAAAAATCTTTCAATTTTTAATGCTTACCAATTAAAATTTATTTTATGTAGCCATAAAATAGCCATAATTATGCCTAAAGTAATATTTAGCCTATGTAGCCATAATGTCTTTGCACAAGAACTGAGAATACTTTTAACTGGTGTTTCTGAATATTCTGATGTTTGAATACATTAATAATTGTTTACATAAACTGCTTTTACCACAGGATACGTTCGTGTGTATGACATTTATTTTGGTTATAACTCATGTTAGTGGTATATTATAATATTCCTTGTTCGAAGCTCCTATTATTGTTCTGTATCAGCTCAGATGTATGTTGACTTTCCTAACTTAAGTGACAAAAATTTCCATTTCCAATGATTTTAACCTCGCAATCTGGTCAGAGCTGTACTTGTTTCACAGAAGATAAACTCCATGTTTTTATTCACGTGAATAGATTTACGTAAGAGTTGAAAGTTTCTCTTCTTCATCTCTTTGATGTCAGCCTGAATAATTATAAGAATATATGGATTTCATTGTAATCTTATCTTGGCTGTAGCTCTGTATAATTTTCTTAGGGAAACTTATGAATGACTGCAGGTGCTAGGTTGTTTGCACTCTTGACGTATCTAAAGCTTTTGATGCAGTTTTGTTCATAATCTTGAGTTCACAAACTGGAAGCAACTGATGTTCCCTTAAATTTCATTATGTATAGGAAGACATTTGTTAAAAATAGCTTATCATGTAGTTCAGATAATGGAGACCCTCGAACTCTGTTTTGATCAACAAGCGGTTTGGTTACAGTATACCAAGATTGCCTAGAACCAATAATTCATTTTATCAAATATGTTTTATTTACCTTGCACCTTGGTTTTAAAACTTTTTGAAATTTATTTTTCCAAAAAATTAATTTTCATGCCTAGTGGTAACTCTGGTGGTTTCCAATACACATGTCTACATGTTACAATTTATCCATCTTTTTGAGATGGTTATTTGGTTTAATTAAGTTTTTTGTTGTAATTGTAATTTTGTGGGGATAAAGGTGGACAGAAAATGTTGATTTATTTATGAATGATAAGAAAGAGGTACTTGTAAATTAGAAATGTAATTTAATATTAATTAAAAAAAGCAAGAAACTCATCTCATTTGGCTGTGGTGTGTATCTGGTGTGCTTTGCACACCTAGTGAAGCTTACCAGGCAATATTGTGCTGCAATGTGCGTTTACAAGAGCTCCATCAAATCCAAATCCTGCTAAGCTATTAAATTCTGTAGAGTCATCCATATCGGTACAACCAAAAGAAAAAAATCACATCCTTATCCTTACCCACCATCTTAGATTTTTATGAAACTTTGCTTATTTGCTCTCCCTACAGGGATAAGTGACCACACCAAATGTTAACCTTTTATCTCTCTCTGTTTTCATTTTGTAGGCTTTCAAAGTTTTAAAAGTTAGACGTGTTCAACTACCAGATATTGTGAAATGAAACACTCTTTTGAAAATAATTTGTAACTTATTTATTCATTATCCAATCTGTATGAGATTCTTTAGTTACGTACCCAAAAGTATAAAAATTCTAGAATAAAATTTACATTACTTTAAGTAAAATTTTTTAGTTTCATCTTTGTTGTTTATTTTGTTTTTTTATAAAACATTTTTTAATATTTATTTGAATATCACTGAAAGGGAAAGTGATAATCACAACTCTTTTTATCAAGATAATCTTCAATATATTTGCTATCGTATGAAGAAATAAAACTAATGGGGGATGGGTTTTCTATTCTTTTTTGCGATTATTCTCTTAAAGGTAAGTTTTTCTAAAATTTTAATGTGGGAATTCAAAAGGGTCTTGAGTATTTTTTTTCTCAATAAAACTAAAATTTGAAGTGATTTTTTTTTTAAACAAACAGACTAAAAGAAGCTCTATATTGAAACAAATATTAACAAAAGATTTTTGAATCTTGAGGTGTTGGCCTAGGTTGACATTACTGGGGAATAAATAACTAATAAATATTGTCAAAGCCTGGTGAACAAGTAGGAGTAGGCTTATTTCAGATCTGAACATGCAATTTTACAATAACAAGCTATCTGCTCATTTGGTCAATTTGTTGCTGGTGCTTGATGAAACAGCAATGTGTTCTAGTTATAGTATATGCCTGTATATGCGGGTTAATTTTTATTTATAGTTTTTTCATCATTTATTAAAATGTAAGTACTGTTAACTTTTACTTATATGTATCTGAACATTAAATTATAAGAAGTATTTAGTTATGCATTTTGATGAACATGGGGTTTTTTATCAACTTCATTGAAGCTAACTTTTTTTGGCAGAAGCTTTGCCTTGTTTTTGTTTGTAACAAAATAAAAACTTATTTAAATGGACATAGAAGATAATTGCAGCATAGGGAAATTAACATTGACTGAATGAATATCATCAAACAAATTATGTAAAAAATAAAGCAATAATTAAAATTTAAATAAAGCTTAATAGTAATAATAAATATAAATTAATATAAATAATAATATAAAGCAATTATTAAATAATAATAATTAATAATAAAAATAAAATAATTAATACAAATAATAATTAAAAGTAATAATTAAATAATAATATATAAAGCTTAAATAAGATTTAAGTAATTTATCTAAGGGAGAAATTAATTTAATTAGATTAAGAACTGAAAAAGAAGATGATATTTGCACAATTTGTAATCATAAATGCTTATTTTTTAAATGAATTATTTAAAAAAAATGTGATCCTTGCAAAAAACATAAACGTAAACACTAAGGTAGTCACTGTACAGTGAAGCAAATCCTCTATTTCAAAGGAGAGAAATGATGTACCTCTTGTAAAAATCTTTTCCAAAACTCTTGTAATAATGAGAGTGATAATGAACATTTAGAGCTGAATGTCAATCCAGGGTGCTGACCCTTGAAGTTGCTTGCACTTATTGGGCGCTGTAAAAAAATCTATGCAAAAGAGAATTTGAAAAATTACTGAAAAATATAAAGAAGAAAATTGAGTTAATTTTTGATGTTAAAGTGCCAGTAGATGAAAGTAAATTAAAAAAGATAGTTGATGAAAAAGCTGCTGATATGGACTTACTAGTTGAAAACATAAAGAACAATTTACACCTGACCAAAGAGAAAATAAATACAACTTCAACTATTCCAGCAACACTTACATGGTCAAGACAAAGAATGAAACAAACAACTTTTCAGGTTTCTGTGCAGCAAGCACAGAGACTTTTCAAAGGAAACGGTTTTCTTCCAGAATCAGGCTCTGAAAGAGGAAGAAACTCAAATCCAATGTGATTGATTGATTTAGTAATGAATTTTTTCGAAAGTGAACGAACAGTTCAGAGTTTTGCCAGGTGTGAAAGGTGTTAGCATAGAGAAAAAATGATATTGAATAGAAACTTAATTTTAGGTTGTGCACAAAGTTTATTTAAATTTTAAATCCAAGTATCCTGAAACCCATTTCAGTTTTTCTAAATTCTGTTTTCTCTGCCCCAAGTGGTGTGTTTTAGCAGGTGCCAGTGATACCCATTCAATATGTGTATGCACTATTGATCAGAATGAAATTTTTGCTGCACAATTTGCAGAGAGCTATATAGATCTTAAAAAAATGCTAGTATGTGAAAACCCAACCTGAACATGCATGCTAAGGCATTGTAAGAATTGCCCACCCAAAGAAAACTAGCAGACTTTTTATAAACAAAATTTAAAGATTGTGATGAAGACAACAGAATTTGAAAGTGAATTTCATTGAATTTGTCAGTGGATTTCAACTGACAAAACACAGATGATTACATGTTTTGCAAAAATTGATGAATTTATTGTTGAAATTTCTTTTAAATTGGAAAAACTTGTCTACTGGATATCTGCACTGCACATTCTATTATAGTTAACCTCAAAAGTATTGAAGGTAAAATTGGTTTTGGTCCCATTTTCTCATATCTGATGACATGAAACATGATGTATGTATGGTCTACAAAATTCAAGAAATTTTGACAGAATTCATTAAAATAGAATATTCACATGTTACAAAATTCCATTATTTCAGTGAGGCTGTGCAGGCCAGTATAGAATAAATTTAATTTTATAAACCTTTGTCTGCACGATTAAGTTTTTAAGATCAGGGTATGATGGTTGTTCTTTGCAGCTAGTCATGGGAAAACCGAGTGTGATGGTATAGGAGGCATTTAAAAGACTAATAAGAAAGTAAAGTCTACAAAGACCTCTTAGATTAATTATTATCTCCATCAGATTCATTTGAGTTTTGTACAGTCAGTATCACCAGAGTTAATTTTCATTTTATTTCTGAATATTCTGTAGATTGGATGCGTTCAGACCTCGCAGAGCACTTTGAAAATATGCAAAAACTTCCAGGAACCATGTAAGCCATTAGATTGTTTAGGAAACTTAGAAGCAAGGAGGACCAGTAGTAATGAGAAATCCACTCTTAGGTATAATTTAAGGAATAAATTGACATCACTAGTGGGAGAAGAAAATTTTAACATCATGTTACATAGCTTGTAAATATGACAGTCTCTGGTACTTTGGAATCATCACTGAAGTAAATGAAGAAGGTGATGTGACTTAAATTTTTGCATCCTTCAGGACCATCACAACATTTCATTGGCCCAAACGAGAGGATATTTGTCCAGTGCCGACTACTCATACATGTGCAGTTATTGACCCTCCTCACTGGAAGAACTGTGAATTCTCAGAGAAGTGTATGAGTTCAATTAGAACAAAATGTTACTCCATTAAATTTCTTTAACTGTAGATACTGTAAATAATAAATATTAGAATGAAATTTTCATAATCTTCCAGACTTTATTATCATTTCTTTTTAAAAAGTACATAAATAAAAAATGTTTGATCTTTTGTGTCAGCATTAAAAAAAAATTTTGAACAAACCTATTTAGGTTAACATAAAAAAAATATTTCCTAAATGATGAAAATATTTATTAGTTATTTATTCTTCAGTAGGCCTATACCTAAAAATTCAAAAGTTTCAAGAAAATGCAATAAGAAATTTTTTGAATTTTGATTTGACTACTTGAGGAGTTGTTGATACTGTTGTAACTTAAATTTGTTTTAATATAGAGTTTGTTTGTTTTATAATCACTTAAAATTTTAGTTTTATTAAAAAAAAAAAAAAAATACTAAACACCATTTTAAATTACTACGGCTTAATAAAATCGCTCAATAAAAAATTGTATAAAAACTTATATTTAACTGAAAAAGCTCCCCCCCCAAAAAAAATAGAAACCCCATCAGTGTTATTTCTTCATATGATAGCCCAATATTGAAGATTATTTTTGAAAAAGCCCATATTTTGAAAAAAAAATTTTTGTGATTGTCGCTTTCCCTTTTGTGATGTGATATTCAATTTAACATTAAAACATGTTTTTATAAAAAAAAAAAAAGAAACTACAAAGATGCGACTAAAAAATTTATTACAGCCTCAGTAGTTTTACTTAAAGGATCTGGTTTTTTTTTTCTAGAATCTTTATACTTAGGATTTAACTACAAAATTTCACAAAGATTGGATGATAAAAAAGTTTCAAATTATTTTCAAAAGGTTTGTAAATCTCATTTCACAACATCTGATTGTTGAAAATGGCAAAATTTTAAAACTTTGAAAGCCTATAAAATGAAAACAGAAAGAGATAATATTTGGTGTGGTTACTTATATCTGTAAGGAAAACAAATGAACAGAGTTTCATAAAAATTCTGAAGTGGTGGGTAAGATGGCCAGGTTGAAGTAACATAGAATGACCCTATAGTTATTAAATATTTACTATAAATCATCCTTAGAGTGGATGTTAAAAGTAACATTTTAAAGTGATGTTTAAAATGTAAGTTTGCATATAATAGTATCTGTAGCAAAGGGCTTGGCTGATAATACATACAGTACATAAATTTTTGTATTTTATTTTTACTTAAGTCAAGCTAACGGAAGCAGTTTTTTTTGTGTGTTAGTATTTTAACTTGATTGTTAAAAAAAAAATTGCCCTCTTTTCTGCTTCATTGGTAAAATAATGATGTCCTTGGAACACAAATTAATTGAAAGTCTTGGAACACAAATTATGATACAAAATAGAAGGTGTTTATGTAGGTTCTTGGTTTAAAGAAAAAAAAATGGTTTTAGACCTGTTTCTCCAGTAATCTCTGAAAAATTTTGTTATTCCTAAAAAAATGAGTCATAAAAGTTATTTAGGTTGTTAATTTACACAATATGAAAGTCTTTTTTAGTTTGATTTAAAATTATAGCACTATACCACTATGTTTTTCTTTCAATAAAAGTCTAATTTTTTAAATATTTATTCACAGTTGACTAGTTAACTCTTTTCAGAATTAAATTCAATACAAATTGTTATAAAGTGTTATTACTTTTTTCTTGGAAACTGTTGGAAATACAAATCTGGGTTCATTTTTCAAATCAATTTTTCTGATGAAAAAGTCATATTTAACTACCTTTTTTATATTTTATTCCCCAAAACGTATGTTACAGTCTCGTTTTAATTTTGGAGAAGAATGAGGGTAAATCTTTTGTTTTTAATATAAAATGTATTGTTGTTTTTAAACAAAGTGTTTTCAGATACTTATTTACATTATTTTTTTATTATTTTAATAAAAGGAAATGCTTATAAAGTTTAGCAAAACCTTTAGAAACAATTTAAATATTAAACTTTGCTATTATTACAGTAGCCGCCATGTAACGGTGAGCTTGGATGATCAGCCTGCACTCACTGGTAAATTATTGTTCTCTGAAACATTGGCACACCATGATTAGTCATCTCTTAATGCATTAACATGATGCAACTGTTGTTTACAAAGTAATCTATTTTTGTGTGTTTACGGTATTAAGAAAGTGACATCATGTTTCAAATACAAAACAGTTAATTTTATTTTTGTTTCTTTCTTCTTTTCTACGTGTATAATGTTCATTTCTGTGGTTCTGCCCCTGATACTGTTTTTTTGTGTGTATCGTGTATTTTGTTTGTTACATGTCAATTAATGCATGGTACGATATTTTGTAAAAGATTTTTATTGTGGTTTATAGTTCAATTGTTTTAAAGTAGTTCATTCATGTGCAAATAGTTATGGCTGAATTTAAATCTTGTGAAAGGTAAAAAACTTGAAAGACAGGCATGAGAAATTGTAAACTTTGTGTATGATTTCATGAAGAAAGAATCATTAGCTGTTAGGAGAAGTAAAAATTCACAACCATTTAGTTGCTGTACAGAAATGTGAAGTGAGAAGTGCAGTTGCCTGTCGCATTTCCAGGACTTAGGTTCAAAGCCTGAGAAAAGAAAAAATAGAACTTCTTTGATCTGAGGGGCCAGAATGTTTGTTCATCACCCTGAAAAAGAAGAAGAAATGTTCTAAACCAGTTATTGGATTAGATGATTTTGATAAATGTGTGGTTAGATGAAGTGTGAATGAATTTCATTCAAAGATAGGGGAGCTGCCAATAGTGAAGAATTGAAAATTAAAATTAATTTTAACGGCTGTGAAACTAGTTGAAAAATTTAGGTTTTAAGTAGCGGAAAACAGAAAACAAAAGGAAAATTTTAGTTGAAAAACATTGTAATAAGCAGATAAGGATTTCATATTTGTATTACTTGGCAGGATTATTTCATTTATTGGTATCAGTGATTTTAGAAAATGTAACTGGGCAATCAGGGAATTCTGTTTTATCATATTTAATGGCAAAATCATGGGGTGATGACAGTGGTGCAGGACTTAATTTACCAATAAATAAAGGTTAAATGGGCTTTATTCCAAATGCAATGTTAATTTGGTTTACCAAATTAAAAAGTGGTGATTACCTTGATAGCATGAATACTAAAAATTATTTGAAATGGGCTAAAGAAAAGTTAGTTCCTAACCTTTCTCCTCAATGTGTATTAGTTATTAACAGTGCTCCATATCATAATACCCTTGCTGAAAAACTTCCATTGTCATCAAGCAAGAAACAAGACATGACTGTTTGGCTTCAGAAACATCATATTCCATTTTCGTCTCAAATGCTTAAACAGCAATTGTATCAACTATTTAAGTTGAACAAAGATAACAGAAAACTAATACCAATTTGATGAATTGTTGGACAGAAGTGGGCATCAAGTTCTGCAGCTTCCATCTTAAGAACTTGATTTAAATCCAGTTGAGATGGTAAGGTCAGAGGTAAAACGACATGTTGTGAGCCATAACACAACATTTAAGATGTTAGAAATGCAGATACTCTTGAAGATAAAATAAATTTGGTGTGCGACAAACATTCCTTACTGAGAAAAGGTTAAAAAAATCTTAATGTGAAAAGGTAAATATTGAACCAAGAATTGTTAATAGATTTTCTGACAGAATCTTGCCTTTTAATGTAGTGAGAGTGAAAATAATGACAATTACAAGAAGATAGTGATGACACTAAGGAGATCGCTCTAGCTGAGGAATTAAACAGATAATTCATTTTCCAGTTAGTAATTAATGTTACAGTAATAACCATCTATTGCAATATTTACCATGTAATTAATAATAGATAATACTTTGTCATCTGTTATTACATTTTGTAGTGTACAGTATAGAATAAGTCAACTGTATTTCATTTCAAAATTATTGTATTCATTTGTTAAAAATAGAACAGTTATTTGGTAAGGGGGATTACTAAGAGCGAGGAACATGTTTTTACATTGGGTAGTAATGGTCGCCATTCAAGCTTGCTGTTACTTGGCGGCGACTGTACCTATTTACCTTCACTGGTAATTCAGTCATTGAGTGTTGAATTTTATTAGGTTATTCCTGACACAAGTTTCTTGAAACTTAGGATTTTGCCCTTAAAATTATAAGTAATATTTTATTTTTCCTGGTTGAAAGCAATCCTTATGTGAGAATGATTTATATTAATTTTGTAAAAATAAAATGCTGGTATAAAAAATATTTTTTTATTATTTTAGGAACGTTATTTCTGAAACTGGACTAACTGGAGGTCATGGAAGCTGGTTTCTTCAGTGAAGAAAAATGTTCTGCATTTTATAATCAGGTAAATGATTATAATTTTCTTGTTTTAAATTAAAGGAAATTTAATTTGAAAGCATGATTTTTTGCTGTTGATATTTTTAGTTGTTGAAAATATTATAACAGAATGCAGTATGAAGTGATGGTGTTTGTTATGCTCAGTTAATTAATTGATTTATATGATACAGTGAAAGTTGGTGAATAGTATTCATTACTTCTGTCTTGAGTAAATTCATTAAAATAACCAATTTTTACCGTAATAAGTAATATTTGCTTAAGTAATAAATTAAATTATTTCTTTTCTAAGTGAAATCAGTATAATTTTCTTTGAGAACTATATATTATTGAGTCTGATCATTGAAATAAATTAAAAATCCATTAGCCTGACTCAGTCCAGCAAAAGACAAGGAATGGAATATTTGTATTGTATGAAAACTGACATCCGTTACTGCGATTAAAACTTGGACCTTCTGGATAAAAGGCTGAGATGCTACCAGTTCACCTTGTAGGTTGGCACTTGCCCTTTTTTTTTATAGTTTATGAATTATCTCGATCTGCTCATTATTCACACTATTTAGGCAATTCTTACCAATGGAAATGATTGTGTTGAAATGGGCTTTATTTGATTGATCAAATATTTCTCGAACCAGGAGCTTTGGTGTTATCTTTTCTTAATTTCTACTGCTCCTCTTTACTTTTAATCATTACAGTAAGGTCAATAGGATCTTAGCTTATGTTTTAGGTCTCTTACCATATTTTTATTCAGTCATCAATAATATATCCTGGGTAATTTACATGTCAATGCATGGAAGTGTTAAGTCCACCAAACAGTCAATTGGCCTATTTGTTAGAAATCCTGTTTTAATCCTTTCGGTACTAACATCCAGATATTAGGACGTTCATAGTTCTGTAGAGAATACCAACATCCAGCTATCAGGACATTTCAAATTGATAATTTTCTCCGTACTTTTCCTTTGGCTAAAAATTTGTATGAAAATGATACTTTTGTGACTGGAACTCTAAATAGAAACAGTAAAGGAATCCCAAAATGCATGTTAAAAAATTTTAATATTGGCCAGAAAAAATATCTCAGGACTAATGAGATGCTTGGATTTAGGGAAAAAAATCTTGGAAACACCAAGTGTTACTTTTGTCTTTTAATGCTAAGACAGGCTGTGAGTGAAGAACAAAAACATATGAAAGTTATACAAAAATAGCAAACAAACGGACTATGATAAGAAATTACAATGACTATGTGGGGGTGATTGATATATCTGATCAAATGCTGTATTAGTATTTAGAAGAAAGGCGTTCCACAAAGGCTTGGAAAAAATCACTTTCAATATCATTGGTAGAATGATGCTTAATTGTTACATCCTGTGTAAGGAAAACGCAGGCAAACCCATTGAAAGATTAGATTTTATTATTTCAATGATTGAAGAATTGTCTCATGGTTGGCTTACACATAGAAGTGAACAAAATTCTCAACTAGTACTGGCAGGGCTGTTGTAATGTCTAATATGTTAACAGATGTAGGTGCTGGAGGAAATTAAAAAATTTTTTTGGAAAAAATACCATTGTAGAAAGAAAAGAACTGTTAAGTTTGCAGTGCAGCTAACACCGAAGCTGGAGGAAAAAGAAAAAAGTCAATTTTTCAGTGTATAAAATGTAATAAAGGTGTCTATCCATTATGTTTGCCATATCCTACTTGCTAAAATTTTGCATAGGTTTATAAGTGAAGTAATTTAGACTAGGAATTGTTTTATGGTATTCAGTTTTTTTTTGTTATCCTAACTTTGAAATATGCATTTCCCCTGTAATTTTATAGATTTAAATGCAGCCTGTAATGCTAATACAGATAAAACACATTCGAAGAACAAAAGACTCAAAAACCTGGTTTTTTCCAACATAACATGACTTTTTTATTTCAACGGGATTTCTTTCAAATTTTATGATTGTTAGAACGAGGGCTGTTTTTTCATCCTCCAATGAGCTATAAAAAAAAACACATTGACATAAAATGATTTTATTAAGTATCTAATTTATTTTTCTACATAATTGTCAGAATGATTGAGGGGTTTATTGTATCGTGACACCAGCTTTCCGATGCACTCTTCAAAGAAGTTTACTGCCAGTGAGGTAAGGTACGTTTTGACAGCCTCTTGAAGTTCTTTGTTGGTGGCAAAGTGGTGTCCACCCAAGCATGCCTTCAATTCTTGAAAGAGGTGAAAGTTGCTTGGTATTGGGTATGAGCTATACTGTGGATGGTCGAAAACTTCCCAGTTGAACTGTTTGAGAAGGTGTTGCATATGTTGGCACAGTGCGGTTGTGGATCAAAACCACACCAGACAAGAGCATGCCTCTTCCTTTGTTCTGGATCATTCTGCGAAGGCGATATAAAGATACAATAAACTTTCTTTGTTGTTGTTGTTGTACTCTGCTCTATAAAGTCCCCCCACAAGATTTATGATCCAAAAAAACTGTAGCCATTGTTTTCCTGTTGTTCAGTGTCTGTTCGAACTTTTTCAGCTTGTTTGAAGAAGTGTGCATCCACACTTCTTAGATTGTTCTTTGGTTTCTGTATTGTCATACTGGATCCAAGTCTCGTCACCCATAACAATAGACTTTAAAAACTCTTCCCCCTCATGCATGAGAAACATTAAGGCTGATGCCATTCGTTGTGTTTTTCTGATCGTCACTCAACATTTTTAGGACCCAATGTGCACACGGTTTCCGGTATCCTAGGTCTTTATTCACAACTCTGTACAGAGAAGACCTTGAAATTTCTGGGATTTCTGCAGTAAGATCACCTATCGTAAACCCTCATTTGTTGCGGACAAAATCATCAACACGCTCAACAAGGCATACAATAGTAACAGACTTGCATCCCATCACCCTTATTTAAATTCCCCACACCATTCCTGTATAATACTATCACTCATAAAGTTTTCACCATACACTAGGGTCATTCTGTGATGGAATTCAGCAGCACCACATCCTTCTGCTTGCAGAAACCGTATCACACTTCGTAACTCACACATGGTGGGAGCATCAATCTTAGCGGCCATGTTCAATTGCCTGTAGCTCAGCTCAGACTGATGCAATGGAGTCGGCTATGGTAAAGGTTGCGGTAGGGGGGGCAGTGCAATCGCACAATGCACACACCTGGCCCCCGCCTATCTTGTTTACTTAGATGCAGAATCAGAGGTTGAAAAAAAACCGCTCTCATAGTTTTAGTGACATAAATGTTTTATGCCCAGAGGTTTTTTTTTAAGTGTGTATCATCAAGTCAAAGACAAAGATATTTTTAAAAACATATTTGGTGAGTAATTTTTTATTATCATTTTTTTTTTGTTTTCGTTGTGTTAATAAATTAATTATTGTAATAAAATACTTATTTATGAACAATTTAAAAAAAAATCAATTTTCGCCAAAAATAACGGTTTAAATAATAAAATAAATTGTAAAATAGTGACATGGCCAAAACCGGGTCTGGTATTTCTCTATTTTTGTCCAATCACAAAAATCTCTGATATTTTTGGGATAATTATTCTTTTTTCACTGTGGTACCAAAAGAGTTAAACAGAATTTGGTATTACCCTTAATTTCTTGCAGAAATATCCAAAATATAGGTAAAGTAATAAAGAAAAATATTTTTCATAAATTGCATGAGCAGTGTTGGGTATAGTTGATCTGCTGGAATAAAAATGGGTTTATTATTTTCTTTTTTTTTAAATTAGAAAGTATTCTAGTCATTTTAATTGTAGCTATTACATATTTATTAAATAAGAGAACAAATTTTGAAATTAACTCTGAATCCAACTTTTGTGAATTCACTGATGAAAATTGTGACTTCAAACATGGGTTTCATCTCTCATTTTATGCACTACATATCTGAATATTTAATCTATTAAGTAAGAATTACTATCTGTAGTATATTTACTTAATCTTAATGTTGGATTTTTTGTGATTGATTTTTTTCATGAATTATTCTTTCTTTAAACTGTATTTAACATATTATAATGAGAGTTGTAATTTAAAAATTAAAATATGGTGCATAAATTTGAAGTAGAAGTGTTCAGAATGTGTTGTTTTGTGTAAATTTATAACTTGAATAATCAGTAACTGTATGAATCCATTATTATAGAGTGTGCCTCGTAAACTTATAAATAATAAATAACTGTACCCTTAAATGCTTACTTAGTTGCCACGAGGTATACATTTACATTTACTTTTTTTTTTGTTAATATGATCTGTTGAACTGGTTGTCTGATGAGAGACTCAGATCTCTATTATTCACATCAAACAGCCTTAGTATAAATTCTGTTTTGCAAGTCTCAAAGTTTTACAATCGCTTTATCTGTTTTGTAAATATAGAAGAACTCCCTGTTAATTAAATTTTTAATTGTAATATTTTATTTTGTTTTTAGAATATTTGAAAAATGCAGATGAATTTTTGTATTAGTCAATTACCTCTAGCAATATTTGGATTTTCCTGTGTCCTCAAAATTTTATATTGTACAAAAGCAGACAATAATTAAGAAAAATTAAATTATTTTTAGAACAAGTTTTAAATTTGTATTGGTAGTTATCTCTTTTTTTGGTGTTAGGTTATCTGTCTACCAGTTCATTAAAATTAACCTGTAAGTAAGTAATTGTAAATATAAATTTTTTTCTGAGATCAGTAAGACACCTAAGAGTTAATCATAGATCAGTGCATGCCACATTGGGCTTTGTTATATTGTTGCGGGTCATGTACTCTCTTCTGCCTGATGTCAGCAGATAGCATCCCACTGTGTATCTGATGTGACTGCTGCTTGACTGTGCACCACATCCTTGTCAACTTCATATGCTATGCGCAAATTTACTTACTATAAAATAATGCTTACTTCGTAAATTTAGATTGCCAAGAGACAAACGGCACATCTTAGGAAATGACAAGAATGTACTAGACTGGGTATTGTTAATTCTAAAAATAATTAATACACTTACTAAGATCTAACCCTTCAAAATTTTGATATTATTTTGTTATTCACGTTTCATATGTTATCCTAATTATGCTCTTTTACTATTCAGTTTTATTCCTATTATTATATTAATTTTCATCATAGTTTAACCTGTTTTAATCAAACTGTTGTTAACAGTTTGAGAGTATATTTGTGATATTTCATGTCTTTAGATATGAAAACAGATATGATAAAATGTTGATCTTATTTATGATAAATGATCTTATTTATGGAAAAGATTGATTATTAGGTGATTTCAGTGCAGTGTCTTGCTATTAATGTACTGGTGGACAGATAATGGAAAAGATGTAATTTTTTTTTGTTTGAAATAATTTAAAACTATCTCATAAATATGCACTTAAAAATAACGAATTAAAGTTTAGATTTTACAAAGTTAGTTTTAAATAAAGTTGGCACAAGGCATGATAATAAAATACACTTTTGAAATTATTTTTGTGTGGTTATTGACTGAACACTAGATTGGAATGAAGTAATGTTAAAACAGAGGGAACTGACCTCTGGATGCAGCCATATTCACAGCTTCAGGACTGTTTTAGAGTCCAGCTTTTAAAGAGTTAATTCTGTAGACATCTTCAGAATTAATTGCCATTTATTTTATCAACATTTTCATAAAGCTAAGGGCTAAAACTGAGAATTTTATCTGAAAATTCTTCAAATTTTATTTTTAAAAAATCATACTTCTTTTCTATTTCTGGGGGAAAAATATTTACTAATAAGCATATGTTTGATTAATTGATTAACAGTAATTTTTATTCTCATTACTTGATTCAAAAACATATTTTCATTATCAGAACTTGTTCAAAACACTTTAAACTTCATCCATATTAAACTGTTGCATCATAGCCAGCATTTTACTGAATGGAATGGTATTAATTAGCAAACTATTAAAATAATTGAGCAAATTTGTGTCTGGCATTGAATTACACATTCTCCATTTCAATCTTCACATACATGCACTAATGCATGCAAGTTTTTTGACTGGCTGGTGCACTCCTCTTCATTCCTTTCAATCCCTAGCCCTAGTATAACTATAAACTTTTATTGTCAACTGGCAAGACTCTTGTAGTCTTAATATTTTTCTTCGTTTACTGTTTTACCTACTTACTTCCTTTTGAACATATTCATTAGGTCTGGGTAGCCTTAACTATGGCTACACTCCTATGACTATGGCTCACTATTCCTTTCACAAATTCTTTCACACACTTCTCCAGGTCATCTTAAAAACTCTTGGTTTCATATTCTGTCAAGCCATAAAATTTTCAGCATTCTCCTAAAATACCTTATCTTACAGTCTGTTTTTTGTTGTACTGACCTAAATTCAGACTTCTGTTCATCATTATAAAATTGTGGTCAGAATCAGTGTCTGCTTCTGATTGCCTACCTTCTCAATCCATAATCTCATTTTAAAGTCTGCATATCGTTATATATTTAATCTGATGTCTTCACCCATGTACAAGTAAACACCCTGACTTAAAGTATATACTTAGATACAATTAATAAGTATTAATGCCTTAATGAAATTTTTTCTATTTTGAGATTTAAGTATCCTATTTTCGTTTACTTATTTGATTAAATTGTCTATTTATGGAATAGATCCTTGTCTCTTATGAATTGAGGTTGGCATATAAATCTTTACAGTTAGGTTTAGACTTTGAATCAGTTATGACAAAATAATTTATGTTTTTGGGTTTCTTGAAATAAACCTATTCTTTGTTCTGTTACTTTATTTATCGCTATTCCCACTTCTGCATATTTTTTTTTATGTGGTAACTGTAATATAATCTTTGATCAAATTATGCTCTTATTTCCATCTTAGATTATTAATTCCTACTAAATCTAACTTTAATTTATCTATTTCTTATTTTAATTTAGCTTTGTTGTTTATGTACTTAAACTGCCATTCCACACTTGAACATAAAGGTATCAAGTGTATTATTTCTTAACTGTTGGAGTAGACTATTTTATTCAAATGAATGTCATTGAATAAAAAGGAAATAAGTTGAATAATACTGTAGCTTTCTATTGCTTTCAGTACACAATACTCAGTAAGCTGTAGCTCACTAAGCTTACAGCTTTTGTTGTTTAGGCTATAGTCATCTTAATTAGCACCCTCACTACTTAAAGAGCCTTAAACAGTCAAGACTATTGACTGTTTACCCTTGGCAGTACTTATTTTGGTGGTAACTATTCACTTTGACAGCTTTGTCGTAGGATTCAGGTGGGATTTAGGATAACTCCCCTCACTGTTCAGTGTTGTTCCTTCTTAAACCATTAACTGCTGGACATAAACAACTTTTTTCTAAATAAATCATTTATTTTATACATTATTAAGTATATAAAACAAGAAATATTTTCATAAATAAATAAATAACTTATTGCTCAGGAATAAAATGGTTCGTTTATGCAGTTTTGGCAAAAAGCATGCAAAAATTTCATTTTCTGAAGAATATAGTAATAACACATATGAACAATTTATTAAACTGAAAGTAATTAAATTATAAATAAACTGTTTTAATTTTGTTAAAATTATAATTATCCCTAAAACAGGATGATTATTAAATAAATTATCAAAATTGTGATCAGCAGACAGGTGCTTAATCAGAAATAAATTTGCAAGTACAAATAAATATATAATATTTCTATATATCTTTCAAAAAACAACAGCTTAACCACCAAACAGTAACAGAAAATACTAAAAAATCTATTACTAATAATTTACTTTCGTGGGATCCTGCATCATTAGATCAAAAATTAAAAAAAAATTAATTATAATTATTTTTTATAATCTTAATACAACTTTTATATATTTGTAGAATTAATAAATATCAATTAATGTAATTTCTTTGCTTGTGCTTTGATCATAATTCTGATTAGGGTTTTTTTTAAATAAGAACTATTAAAAAAAATAATGATATTGAACATTGAGGTTATGATACTAAGTACAGTGATGAGTTTCAGATGAAATTATAATCAGGTTTTTTTTAAAGAGTTGTTTAAAGAATTTTAACATTTTAGTAACTATTTATTATGCTTACAGAAAAATAGGAATGACATGAAATGATAAAAATTCATTATCAAACATTAACTATATGTTAGGAAGTATAGTGATGTATTTGGGACATTCAGATCATTTTTTTGTTTTATAAAAATTTATTATTTTAACATTGAGTTAACTATCTGCTTCATTTAAAAAAAAAATTATGGTAGCAAACATTGAGGTTACACTATACAGTGATTTGTTTAAATCATAATACTGATAAACATTTTTGTTGCAATTTTAATGTTTTAGCTATCTATTTATTTTGCTGGAAGAAAAAACACATGTCTAGAAATGATAATACAATATCAAACATTGATTTAGCTTATGCTCCTAGTAAGTACATACAGTGATGTGTTAAGGACATAATTCTGATCATCTTCTTTGTAATTAGGAAATTACTGTTTTAATGTATATTTGTTTTGTTAAAAAAAACTGAAATCAAAAATTGAGCTTACACCACTCAGTACAGTGATGTGTTTAAGACATAATAATGATCAAGTAATTTTACTTAGAAAATTATTGTTAGAAAGTATTTTAATTTTTTAGTTATTTATTTGTTAAAAAAAATGAATGACAAAAAATGATGAAGTTACATTACCAAACATTGATTTTTATTTACACTAGTAAAAATTAATGTGTTTGGGATGTAAGTCTGATCATGTTTTTTTGATGAATTAGAAAATGACTATTTACAAACATTTACGATTTAAGTTAACTCAAATGTATGTAAAATTTCACTAATAGTGTAAACTTAGTCTTGCATTGTTACATACATTGTGTGAAAGACATAATTCAGATCAGGCTTTTCTAAATTAGTAAATTATTTTTAGAAATATTTCAGTTTTTTAACTTAATATTTATTTGCATAAAAACAACACATGGATGACATGAAATGATGAGCATACATTAACAAACATTGATTTACCTTACACAGTGATATGTTTGGGACGTAATTCTGATCATGTTCTTTTCTGATTAGAAAAATATTATTTTAATGTATTTTATCTTGTTTAGTTATAAAATAAAAAACTAAATAATATCAAACATTGAGCATAATTAAATATGGCGATGTGTTTATGATGTAATTTTGATCAGGTTTTTAAAATTGTATATTACTTTTTTATATTTATTGTATATTACAAATTTTAGAAAATATACTAAAATTTGCGAAAACTTAAACGTACTTAAAACATTATGTAACTTCAATATTGCACTTTTACGTACAGTGATGTGTTTATGACATAATTCTAATCAGGGTTTTATTTAAATTAGTAAATTATTTTTAGAAATATTTTAGTTTTTGAATTACTATTTATTTGCTTAAAAACAACAATGGATGAAATGAAATAATGAGCATACATAAACAAACCTTGATTTACCTTACACAGTGATATGTTTGGGGCGTAATTCTGATCATGTTCTATTCTGAGTAGAAAAATATTATTTTAATGTATATTAACTTGTGTTTAAAAAAACTAAATGATATCAAACATTGAGCGTAATTAACTACGGTGATGTTTTTATGATGTGATTATGATCAGGTTTTTTAAATTGTATATTACATTAAAATATTCTAAACTTAAGTTAACTTAAACGTACTTAAAATATTACATAACCTCAATATTGCACTTTTATGTACAGTGATGTGTTTAAGACATAATTCTAATCAGGGTTTTATTTAAATTAGTAAATTATTTTTAGAAATATTTTAGTTTTTTAGCTTACTATTTATTTGCTTAAAAACAACACATGGATGATATGAAATGATGAGCATACATTAACAAACATTGATTTAGCTTACACTTGTAAGTACAGTGATATGTTTGGGACGTAATTCTGATCATGTTCTTTTCTGATTAGAAAAATATTATTTTAATGTATTTTATCTTGTTTAGTTAGAAAAAAAAAAAACTAAATAATATCAAACATTGAGCATAATTAAATATGGCGATGTGTTTATGATGTAATTTTGATCAGGTTTTTAAAATTGTATATTACTTTTTTATATTTATTGTATATTACAAATTTTAGAAAATATACTAAAATTTGCGAAAACTTAACGTACTTAAAACATTATGTAACTTCAATATTGCACTTTTACGTACAGTGATGTGTTTATGACATAATTCTAATCAGGGTTTTATTTAAATTAGTAAATTATTTTTAGAAATATTTTAGTTTTTTAGCTTACTATTTATTTGCATAAAAACAACACATGGATGACATGAAATGATGAGCATACATTAACAAACATTGATTTAGCTTACAGTTGTAAGTACAGTGATATGTTTGGGACGTAATTCTGATCATGTTCTTTTCTGATTAGAAAAATATTATTTTAATGTATTTTATCTTGTTTAGTTAGAAAAAAAAAAAACTAAATAATATCAAACATTGAGCATAATTAAATATGGCGATGTGTTTATGATGTAATTTTGATCAGGTTTTTAAAATTGTATATTACTTTTTTATATTTATTGTATATTACAAATTTTAGAAAATATACTAAAATTTGCGAAAACTTAAACATACTTAAAACATTATGTAACTTCAATATTGCACTTTTACGTACAGTGAGGTGTTTATGACATAATTCTAATCAGGGTTTTATTTAAATTAGTAAATTATTTTTAGAAATATTTTAGTTTTTTAGCTTACTATTTATTTGCATAAAAACAACACATGGATGACATGAAATGATGAGCATACATTAACAAACATTGATTTAGCTTACAGTTGTAAGTACAGTGATATGTTTGGGACGTAATTCTGATCATGTTCTTTTCTGATTAGAAAAATATTATTTTAATGTATTTTATCTGGTTTAGTTATAAAAAAAAAAAAAAACTAAATAATATCAAACATTGAGCATAATTAAATATGGCGATGTGTTTATGATGTAATTTTGATCAGGTTTTTAAAAATGTATATTACTTTTTTTTATTTATTGTATATTACAAATTTTAGAAAATATACTAAAATTTGCGAAAACTTAAACGTACTTAAAACATTATGTAACTTCAATATTGCACTTTTACGTACAGTGATGTGTTTATGACATAATTCTAATCAGGGTTTTATTTAAATTAGTAAATTATTTTTAGAAATATTTCAGTTTTTTAACTTAATATTTATTTGCTTAAAAACAACACATGGATGACATGAAACTATGAGCATACATTAACAAACCTTGATTTACCTTACACAGTGATATGTTTGGGACGTAATTCTGATCATGTTCTATTCTGATTAGAAAAATATTATTTTTATGTATTTTATCTTGATTTGAAAAAAAAAATAAAAATGAACTAATATTAAACATTGAGCATAGTTATATATGGAGATGTAGTTATGATGTGATTATGATCAGGTTTTTAAAATTGTATATTACATTAAAATATTCTAAAATTTGAGTTAACTTAAACGTACTTAAAATATTACGTTACCTCAATATTGCACTTTTACGTACAGTGGTGAAGTGTTTAAGACATAATTCTAATCAGGGTTTTATTTAAATATGTAAATTATTTTTAGAAATATTTTAGTTTTTTAGCTTTCTATTTATTTGCTTAAAAACAACACATGGATGATATGAAATGATGAGCATACATTAACAAACATTGATTTAGCTTACACTTGTAAGTACAGTGATATGTTTGGGACGTAATTCTGATCATGTTCTTTTCTGATTAGAAAAATATTATTTTAATGTATTTTATCTGGTTTAGTTATAAAAAAAAAACTAAATAATATCAAACATTGAGCATAATTAAATATGGCGATGTGTTTATGATGTAATTTTGATCAGGTTTTTAAAATTGTATATTACTTTTTTATATTTATTGTATATTACAAATTTTAGAAAATATACAAAAATTTGCGAAAACTTAAACGTACTTAAAACATTATGTAACTTCAATATTGCACTTTTACGTACAGTGATGTGTTTATGACATAATTCTAATCAGGGTTGTATTTAAATTAGTAAATTATTTTTAGAAATATTTCAGTTTTTTAACTTAATATTTATTTGCATAAAAACAACACATGGATGACATGAAATGATGAGCATACATTAACAAACATTGATTTAGCTTACAGTTGTAAGTACAGTGATATGTTTGGGACGTAATTCTGATCATGTTCTATTCTGATTAGAAAAATATTATTTTTATGTATTTTATCTTGTTTAGTTAGAAAAAAAAAAAACTAAATAATATCAAACATTGAGCATAATTAAATATGGCGATGTGTTTATGATGTAATTTTGATCAGGTTTTTAAAATTGTATATTACTTTTTTATATTTATTGTATATTACAAATTTTAGAAAATATACTAAAATTTGCGAAAACTTAAACATACTTAAAACATTATGTAACTTCAATATTGCACTTTTACGTACAGTGATGTGTTTATGACATAATTCTAATCAGGGTTTTATTTAAATTAGTAAATTATTTTGAGAAATATTTTAGTTTTTTAGCTTACTATTTATTTGCATAAAAACAACACATGGATGACATGAAATGATGAGCATACATTAACAAACATTGATTTAGCTTACAGTTGTAAGTACAGTGATATGTTTGGGACGTAATTCTGATCATGTTCTTTTCTGATTAGAAAAATATTATTTTAATGTATTTTATCTGGTTCAGTTATAAAAAAAAAACTAAATAATATCAAACATTGAGCATAATTAAATATGGCGATGTGTTTATGATGTAATTTTGATCAGGTTTTTAAAATTGTATATTACTTTTTTATATTTATTGTATATTACAAATTTTAGAAAATATACTAAAATTTGCGAAAACTTAAACATACTTAAAACATTATGTAACTTCAATATTGCACTTTTACGTACAGTGAGGTGTTTATGACATAATTCTAATCAGGGTTTTATTAAAAATTAGTAAATTATTTTTAGAAATATTTCAGTTTTTTAACTTAACATTTATTTGCTTAAAAACAACACATGGATGACATGAAACTATGAGCATACATTAACAAACCTTGATTTACCTTACACAGTGATATGTTTGGGACGTAATTCTGATCATGTTCTATTCTGATTAGAAAAATATTATTTTTATGTATTTTATCTTGATTTGAAAAAAAAAATAAAAATGAACTAATATTAAACATTGAGCATAGTTATATATGGAGATGTAGTTATGATGTGATTATGATCAGGTTTTTAAAATTGTATATTACATTAAAATATTCTAAAATTTGAGTTAACTTAAACGTACTTAAAATATTACGTTACCTCAATATTGCACTTTTACGTACAGTGGTGAAGTGTTTAAGACATAATTCTAATCAGGGTTTTATTTAAATATGTAAATTATTTTTAGAAATATTTTAGTTTTTTAGCTTTCTATTTATTTGCTTAAAAACAACACATGGATGATATGAAATGATGAGCATACATTAACAAACATTGATTTAGCTTACACTTGTAAGTACAGTGATATGTTTGGGACGTATTTCTGATCATGTTCTTTTCTGATTAGAAAAATATTATTTTAATGTATTTTATCTGGTTTAGTTATAAAAAAAAAAAACTAAATAATATCAAACATTGACCATAATTAAACATGGCGATGTGTTTATGATGTAATTTTGATCAGGTTTTTAAAATTGTATATTACTTTTTTATATTTATTATATATTACAAATTTTAGAAAATATACTAAAATTTGCGAAAACTTAAACGTACTTAAAACATTATGTAACTTCAATATTGCACTTTTACGTACAGTGATGTGTTTATGACATAATTCTAATCAGGGTTTTATTTAAATTAGTAAATTATTTTTAGAAATATTTTAGTTTTTTAGCTTACTATTTATTTGCATAAAAACAACACATGGATGACATGAAATGATGAGCATACATTAACAAACATTGATTTAGCTTACAGTTGTAAGTACAGTGATATGTTTGGGACGTAATTCTGATCATGTTCTTTTCTGATTAGAAAAATATTATTTTAATGTATTTTATCTTGTTTAGTTAGAAAAAAAAAAACTAAATAATATCAAACATTGAGCATAATTAAATATGGCAATGTGTTTATGATGTAATTTTGATCAGGTTTTTAAAATTGTATATTACTTTTTTATATTTATTGTATATTACAAATTTTAGAAAATATACTAAAATTTGCGAAAACTTAAACATACTTAAAACATTATGTAACTTCAATATTGCACTTTTACGTACAGTGATGTGTTTATGACATAATTCTAATCAGGGTTTTATTTAAATTAGTAAATTATTTTGAGAAATATTTTAGTTTTTTAGCTTACTATTTATTTGCATAAAAACAACACATGGATGACATGAAATGATGAGCATACATTAACAAACATTGATTTAGCTTACAGTTGTAAGTACAGTGATATGTTTGGGACGTAATTCTGATCATGTTCTTTTCTGATTAGAAAAATATTATTTTAATGTATTTTATCTGGTTCAGTTATAAAAAAAAAACTAAATAATATCAAACATTGAGCATAATTAAACATGGCGATGTGTTTATGATGTAATTTTGATCAGGTTTTTAAAATTGTATATTACTTTTTTATATTTATTGTATATTACAAATTTTAGAAAATATACTAAAATTTGCGAAAACTTAAACGTACTTAAAACATTATGTAACTTCAATATTGCACTTTTACGTACAGTGATGTGTTTATGACATAATTCTAATCAGGGTTTTATTTAAATTAGTAAATTATTTTTAGAAATATTTTAGTTTTTTAGCTTACTATTTATTTGCATAAAAACAACACATGGATGACATGAAATGATGAGCATACATTAACAAACATTGATTTAGCTTACAGTTGTAAGTACAGTGATATGTTTGGGACGTAATTCTGATCATGTTCTTTTCTGATTAGAAAAATATTATTTTAATGTATTTTATCTTGTTTAGTTAGAAAAAAAAAAAACTAAATAATATCAAACATTGAGCATAATTAAATATGGCGATGTGTTTATGATGTAATTTTGATCAGGTTTTTAAAATTGTATATTACTTTTTTATATTTATTGTATATTACAAATTTTAGAAAATATACTAAAATTTGCGAAAACTTAAACATACTTAAAACATTATGTAACTTCAATATTGCACTTTTACGTACAGTGATGTGTTTATGACATAATTCTAATCAGGGTTTTATTTAAATTAGTAAATTATTTTGAGAAATATTTTAGTTTTTTAGCTTACTATTTATTTGCATAAAAACAACACATGGATGACATGAAATGATGAGCATACATTAACAAACATTGATTTAGCTTACAGTTGTAAGTACAGTGATATGTTTGGGACGTAATTCTGATCATGTTCTTTTCTGATTAGAAAAATATTATTTTAATGTATTTTATCTGGTTTAGTTATAAAAAAAAAAAAAACTAAATAATATCAAACATTGAGCATAATTAAATATGGCGATGTGTTTATGATGTAATTTTGATCAGGTTTTTAAAATTGTATATTACTTTTTTATATTTATTGTATATTACAAATTTTAGAAAATATACTAAAATTTGCGAAAACTTAAACATACTTAAAACATTATGTAACTTCAATATTGCACTTTTACGTACAGTGAGGTGTTTATGACATAATTCTAATCAGGGTTTTATTTAAATTAGTAAATTATTTTTAGAAATATTTTAGTTTTTTAGCTTACTATTTATTTGCATAAAAACAACACATGGATGACATGAAATGATGAGCATACATTAACAAACATTGATTTAGCTTACAGTTGTAAGTACAGTGATATGTTTGGGACGTAATTCTGATCATGTTCTTTTCTGATTAGAAAAATATTATTTTAATGTATTTTATCTGGTTTAGTTATAAAAAAAAAAAAAAACTAAATAATATCAAACATTGAGCATAATTAAATATGGCGATGTGTTTATGATGTAATTTTGATCAGGTTTTTAAAAATGTATATTACTTTTTTTTATTTATTGTATATTACAAATTTTAGAAAATATACTAAAATTTGCGAAAACTTAAACGTACTTAAAACATTATGTAACTTCAATATTGCACTTTTACGTACAGTGATGTGTTTATGACATAATTCTAATCAGGGTTTTATTTAAATTAGTAAATTATTTTGAGAAATATTTTAGTTTTTTAGCTTACTATTTATTTGCATAAAAACAACACATGGATGACATGAAATGATGAGCATACATTAACAAACATTGATTTAGCTTACAGTTGTAAGTACAGTGATATGTTTGGGACGTAATTCTGATCATGTTCTTTTCTGATTAGAAAAATATTATTTTAATGTATTTTATCTGGTTCAGTTATAAAAAAAAAACTAAATAATATCAAACATTGAGCATAATTAAATATGGCGATGTGTTTATGATGTAATTTTGATCAGGTTTTTAAAATTGTATATTACTTTTTTATATTTATTGTATATTACAAATTTTAGAAAATATACTAAAATTTGCGAAAACTTAAACATACTTAAAACATTATGTAACTTCAATATTGCACTTTTACGTACAGTGAGGTGTTTATGACATAATTCTAATCAGGGTTTTATTAAAAATTAGTAAATTATTTTTAGAAATATTTCAGTTTTTTAACTTAACATTTATTTGCTTAAAAACAACACATGGATGACATGAAACTATGAGCATACATTAACAAACCTTGATTTACCTTACACAGTGATATGTTTGGGACGTAATTCTGATCATGTTCTATTCTGATTAGAAAAATATTATTTTTATGTATTTTATCTTGATTTGAAAAAAAAAATAAAAATGAACTAATATTAAACATTGAGCATAGTTATATATGGAGATGTAGTTATGATGTGATTATGATCAGGTTTTTAAAATTGTATATTACATTAAAATATTCTAAAATTTGAGTTAACTTAAACGTACTTAAAATATTACGTTACCTCAATATTGCACTTTTACGTACAGTGGTGAAGTGTTTAAGACATAATTCTAATCAGGGTTTTATTTAAATATGTAAATTATTTTTAGAAATATTTTAGTTTTTTAGCTTTCTATTTATTTGCTTAAAAACAACACATGGATGATATGAAATGATGAGCATACATTAACAAACATTGATTTAGCTTACACTTGTAAGTACAGTGATATGTTTGGGACGTATTTCTGATCATGTTCTTTTCTGATTAGAAAAATATTATTTTAATGTATTTTATCTGGTTTAGTTATAAAAAAAAAAAACTAAATAATATCAAACATTGACCATAATTAAACATGGCGATGTGTTTATGATGTAATTTTGATCAGGTTTTTAAAATTGTATATTACTTTTTTATATTTATTATATATTACAAATTTTAGAAAATATACTAAAATTTGCGAAAACTTAAACGTACTTAAAACATTATGTAACTTCAATATTGCACTTTTACGTACAGTGATGTGTTTATGACATAATTCTAATCAGGGTTTTATTTAAATTAGTAAATTATTTTTAGAAATATTTTAGTTTTTTAGCTTACTATTTATTTGCATAAAAACAACACATGGATGACATGAAATGATGAGCATACATTAACAAACATTGATTTAGCTTACAGTTGTAAGTACAGTGATATGTTTGGGACGTAATTCTGATCATGTTCTTTTCTGATTAGAAAAATATTATTTTAATGTATTTTATCTTGTTTAGTTAGAAAAAAAAAAACTAAATAATATCAAACATTGAGCATAATTAAATATGGCAATGTGTTTATGATGTAATTTTGATCAGGTTTTTAAAATTGTATATTACTTTTTTATATTTATTGTATATTACAAATTTTAGAAAATATACTAAAATTTGCGAAAACTTAAACATACTTAAAACATTATGTAACTTCAATATTGCACTTTTACGTACAGTGATGTGTTTATGACATAATTCTAATCAGGGTTTTATTTAAATTAGTAAATTATTTTGAGAAATATTTTAGTTTTTTAGCTTACTATTTATTTGCATAAAAACAACACATGGATGACATGAAATGATGAGCATACATTAACAAACATTGATTTAGCTTACAGTTGTAAGTACAGTGATATGTTTGGGACGTAATTCTGATCATGTTCTTTTCTGATTAGAAAAATATTATTTTAATGTATTTTATCTGGTTTAGTTATAAAAAAAAAAAAAACTAAATAATATCAAACATTGAGCATAATTAAATATGGCGATGTGTTTATGATGTAATTTTGATCAGGTTTTTAAAATTGTATATTACTTTTTTATATTTATTGTATATTACAAATTTTAGAAAATATACTAAAATTTGCGAAAACTTAAACATACTTAAAACATTATGTAACTTCAATATTGCACTTTTACGTACAGTGAGGTGTTTATGACATAATTCTAATCAGGGTTTTATTTAAATTAGTAAATTATTTTTAGAAATATTTTAGTTTTTTAGCTTACTATTTATTTGCATAAAAACAACACATGGATGACATGAAATGATGAGCATACATTAACAAACATTGATTTAGCTTACAGTTGTAAGTACAGTGATATGTTTGGGACGTAATTCTGATCATGTTCTTTTCTGATTAGAAAAATATTATTTTAATGTATTTTATCTGGTTTAGTTATAAAAAAAAAAAAAAACTAAATAATATCAAACATTGAGCATAATTAAATATGGCGATGTGTTTATGATGTAATTTTGATCAGGTTTTTAAAAATGTATATTACTTTTTTTTATTTATTGTATATTACAAATTTTAGAAAATATACTAAAATTTGCGAAAACTTAAACGTACTTAAAACATTATGTAACTTCAATATTGCACTTTTACGTACAGTGATGTGTTTATGACATAATTCTAATCTGGGTTTTATTTAAATTAGTAAATTATTTTTAGAAATATTTCAGTTTTTTAACTTAATATTTATTTGCTTAAAAACAACACATGGATGACATGAAATTATGAGCATACATTAACAAACCTTGATTTACCTTACACAGTGATATGTTTGGGACGTAATTCTGATCATGTTCTATTCTGATTAGAAAAATATTATTTTTATGTATTTTATCTTGATTTGAAAAAAAAAATAAAAATGAACTAATATTAAACATTGAGCATAGTTATATATGGAGATGTAGTTATGATGTGATTATGATCAGGTTTTTAAAATTGTATATTACATTAAAATATTCTAAAATTTGAGTTAACTTAAACGTACTTTAAATATTACGTTACCTCAATATTGCACTTTTACGTACAGTGGTGAAGTGTTTAAGACATAATTCTAATCAGGGTTTTATTTAAATATGTAAATTATTTTTAGAAATATTTTAGTTTTTTAGCTTTCTATTTATTTGCTTAAAAACAACACATGGATGATATGAAATGATGAGCATACATTAACAAACATTGATTTAGCTTACACTTATAAGTACAGTGATATGTTTGGGACGTAATTCTGATCATGTTCTTTTCTGATTAGAAAAATATTATTTTAATGTATTTTATCTTGTTTAGTTATAAAAAAAAACTAAATAATATCAAACATTGAGCATAATTAAATATGGCGATGTGTTTATGATGTAATTTTGATCAGGTTTTTTTAATTTGAATATTATTTTTAAATATTCTAGAATTTGCGTTATCTGTAATGTACTTACAATGTTAACAATTGTGTAAACTTGGTGTTGTGCTATTTTGTACAGTGATGTGTTTTAAGACATAGTTCCGATCAGGTTTTTTTTTTATTTGTGAAACTTTCATTACAGAGTATTTTAATACTGAGCTAATTATTTGTTTTGATTACAAAAAAATGTGAATGTCATCAGATGATCAAGATTCATTATCAAACATTGATTTAATTACGCTAATAAGTATAATGATGTGTTTGGGATATAATTCTGATCATGTTTTTCTGTTGTTGAAGAAATATTATTTTAATGTACTTTTTCTATTTGTTTTGTTAAAAAAACTGAACGTCCAACATTTAGCTTACACTATCAAATTTATTGATGTGTGTAAGATGTAATTCTGTTCAGATTTTTTTAAATGTAAAAATTATTATTAGAAATTGTTTACATTTTTTAGCTAGCGATTTCTTTGTTTATGAACAATCTGAATGACATGAAATGATGAAATTACATTAATTTAGCTTACAGTAGTAAATACAGTGATGTAATTCTGATTTGGTATTTTTGATTTATTAGAAAATTATAATTTTATAATTTGAGTTAACTCAAATGTACTTGAAATGTTATGTAAGATTATAACCTCAATGTTGCTCTGTTATGTACAGTGTTGTGTTTAAGACAAAATTGACCAGATGTTTTTTTAATTGGAAAACTATTATTACTAAGTATTTTAACATTTGAGCTAACTATTTGTTGTGCTTACAAAAAAAATATGAATGACATGAGATGATGAAAATTCATTATACAACATTGAGCATACACTAGTAAGTACAGTTATGTGTTAGGGATATAATTCTGATATGTTTTTTGTTTAATTAAAAATTTATTATTTAACATTGAATTAATTATTTGTTTCACTTAAAAAAAAATTAATGTTACCAAACATTGTTGTTTAACATTTAATGATAATAATCATTAGGTTTTCAAGACATTCTAATTAATCAGGTTTTATTTTATTTTTAGAAATTTATGAATCTAATATATAAATATTAAAACATTTGTTATTTAGTATTTTATGTTGCATAACAGTGTTCACTGTCATTGTTAGATTTGTAGATTTATAACATTTTTGCATGTTTTGTAAAATATTTTGAAGAGGTATTGTAGACTTTATTTGAAACTGTATTTCACTTCTAACATGTTAATGTAAGATTCATATTTTACTAAAAGGTTTTTGCATGTTGCTGTTCTGAAATCCTTGTGAATGTTAATGTACATTTTTGAAGTACAAACATATATCCAGAGACTATGAACTAGTGTTTTGTAATCCAAAAATTTGAATGAGGTTGTGAAGTACACAATGAAAATAAGACAACAACAATGATGAGTTAGAAAAATTGCCTCCAAGAGAATATATTTATATGTATTTTGAAATACAGACGCAGTATGATATACTCTCATCTTCTTGGGTAATTATTCTGATTAAAAGCCAATTTTACTGAATTGGCTAGTTCTGATTTTACTTAAATTTTGGAAATAGTCAAGGGTATCCAGGAAATTGATGAGCTTTCCATTATTATAAAGTTCATAATAGAACATGTAAGAATATATCTGCTGCTAAAAATAGCAGTAAAAATATTTTGTGTGTGTGTGTGTTTTCATTTGATGAAAACATATCCATCATTTTAATCAATAAATGATTAAATTTTCAAATCTAGCAACAGCATAATGGAATATGCTTCAGTTCATTCTAATATTGAAAATAAGGTTTAACTTATTACTTTAGACACCATAAAGTTTGGGTTTGTTGCTGTAATTGGGTGTTATAATCATAGTCCTTATGATGTAATAATTTTCATCTTTGTATGATGAATTGGTGAATTTTATTCCTGCTTATAGTTTATTTTGCTCTGAACTACTTATGGTTTATTTTGATAGATAAGTTGAAATAACAATAATTGATTTAATTATATAAAATTAGAATCTGATATAATTGATTAATTTTGATACAAAAGTTGTAGGATTCAATAAATTCATCATCAGTTTGTATTGAGGATGTTCTTTGACCGATCCAGTAAAGCTGATCCTCTTCCAGAAGCTAAAGTGAGAGATTAAAAAAATATACTGTGATTTTAGTCTCAACTAAAGTAGTATACCTTAACTAATTTTAACTCTATTTTTAGTGTCATCTACCCACATGCTTTATCTCCATCTACTCGCAATGAAAAATGATTTGGATGAATAAAATTTCAGATTTTTACTCATCAATATTAAATCATAACACTGTTATTACATACTCAGCTTTGTTTTAATTTTATAGTTTTTTTCTCTTTTGTTTTAAAATAATTTAGGTAAGTTTTTATTTGTATATATTTCATTGATTGTTGGTATTTTGGTATTTTGTCTGCTATAGTGGTAGCTCTGGGAGCTACCACTATAGCAGACATTTTACTGGGGACCCAACTGTCACTGAAGGAAAGCTTGGTCCAATTCCAGTGGACAAGCCGCAACTCCCCGACTACTAGCTGTCAGGCCTAGGCAACTTTGTTGGAGACCAGCTTGCAGACCCAGCAGTCCTTCTCAGGGCTTCCTTGTAAAACACTCAAAAGGAATATTTCAGGAACATCACTCCAAAAACCTTTAATAGCCCTTTTCAAGGCTACCATTGAATTCTAAGGTGCCATATGCTGTCAAAACTGTTCAGCGATAATATATAGAAATCTGACATTCACACAAGGGGCATTGGGTGTATGAAATTATTAAGAAAACCTTTTTTTTTGGAAGCAAAAACAAAAAAATTGAAATTCACAAAGTAGGATATCAAGTAAAAATTTTTGTAAAAAAGATATTAAAAAATGTGTATGTATTTCAAGGTTCTGTTACAATAACGTGGCAGAAAAATAGTTTCAAAAAATATTGATAAAATGTTTTTTATAGATAATTCAACTGGGGGAAGTAAAAGATTGCAGTCGATCTTGAAAAAAATAAAGAAAAATATCAGTTGCTATTAATAAAATTAATAAAAATGATTTGAATATCATTTTAAAAGTAATGGTTTAAACTAGTAGTAGTTTGACCAAAAACGTAATTGGTTGAAAAAAATTCAGTTTTTTAAATTTTAGTTTTTTGATTTAAAACAAACACCAATTTAAATACAATTACTTACCATTAATTTGGCGCTGATTCAGTTTTTTATTTTAATTAAAATATTTATTTTTATTTTTATTGAAAATAAGTAATGAAAAATTAAGGAGTAAAGTAAGAATACAAAAAAAGAATTGTTAAGAAAGAAATGGATGTAAATGATAACAGGTAAATAACTATTATTTAGAGTGACTCTAAAATTCATACGTCTGTACATATGTATGTACAGACGTCGAAATGGAACACAAGGGTAGCAGGAGTTTGTTTTCTCCCTACGAATTGCAGAAACTGGACAAATGTCCCTCGCTGCTGTGTCTTTCTATTTTATCTGGCGGGTTATCATCTGTTTTGTGGCGCTTATATAGATTTTGTTTTATTTTATTTATGAACAGATTTCGTATTTGCGTTCCGGTCCCTTAGACCAATGAGAAACAATTTACTGGGACCGATACGGGGATACCAAGCGTGTATGTGCTTTGTACTTCCGGCAATATTCCTCTTCAGTCCGTCTTCTGAAGTCCTTTCGGTCAAACAGGAATTTGCCTTCCGTGGAGGCCCTAATTTTTGGATGAAGCTTTCAGATACACGTGTGTCCGGGAAGGGTTTGGGGGATCGCGTGGACACCGTTATTGTGCTGGTTCATCTGACAGACATAAAAAAGGAGGCATGTTCTGTATTGTGAGAAAGATATAACAGACCGCGTTAAGGACAATATGACAAACCTCTCATGTTTCAACCTACCTACTTATTACATTTTTATAAAATCTTTTTTTTTTTTTTGTGAAGCGCGGCAAAATCGCTCTTAACGTTCCCGCTCGCGCGCAAAAAAAAAAACTAATGCTGAAAAATATTAATTAGGATATTATAGGCTTAGATTCAGATGTTTTCAATAAAATTTGAAAGTTAACATTTTATTTCATTTATAATTTTGAATAATAAGTGGTCTATTAGTAGTTAACACTGGTCAGGTAAGATACATTTCCGTTTGTAATAGTTACTATTAAATTACGTTGAGACCAACAAAATACCAAGTAAATTAATTTGGTATAAAAGGTTTAAAGATATTTTATTTTGTTTTGTTTATCTAACTGAAAACTTTCACTAACTTAACTGTAGACAATAAAAAGGGTCCGGCCAGGTAGCAGTGTCTTATCTATTTCCTATTGAGGACACCTTTGGAGCATAATACAACAAAACCATGTCTTACTATTTAGCATGCCAATTACTATTAAGCAGACGACATAAGATTTTATCTATATCTATACTATTGTAGGATATTATAATGGGGTAGATTAAATTAATATTGGTTAGTGTATTTATTTTACATTTGATTTAAATAAAATACAACCCAACTAAATGTTTAATTGTTTGTTAAGCCCTAGTAACGGTATTATATTGGAATAAATAAAATTGATTTAATTTTGGTAAAAAAAAAAAAAAAAAAAAACCGTATGTCTTTACATTTATGTACTGTAACAACTTTATGGTCAATATGAGACATTACACCCACATCTCTTTTTTGATGAACTCGCAATAAAGGCCCGCAATCATTTGTGGGAGTTCCCTGTTGGCTCACCCGCTGTAGAGGCTCCTGGCCTGGTTTATCATACACAAACCCTCATCCCGCCTTTTCACGGTGGTTCATCAAACACGGCGTGAGGCCTTTTCTTCACACCTTGCGGTGTAGGGTCGTCTCGGCAGATGTCCCTGAGATGGCCGTGCTCGGATACGGCCGCTCTCCCGAACAGTCCACGCGCCTGTGCTACGCCTACTTCTGATACGGTTTTTATGTCCGCGTTGTAGTGAAGTGTGGCGTTTCTAACAAACCACGGCGCTCCGAAAATCGTTTGCAGTGCCACGTTTTGAACGGCTTCTAGCTTTTTCTGGAACGTAGAGCATAACAGAGTCCCCCCCCCCCCCAATGCCGGGTTGGCGTATGTCAGAATTGGTAAGACGTAGAGTCTGAATATGAGTATCTTAGTCGCCAGCGGAATGGAGCTGGCTCGATTAAGCACTTGGTATAGGAAATCCCTGGAGGCCTTTGCCCTCTGGGTAACATATTTTCATGTTCCCCTAAGGTAAGCCGTTTATCCAGGACTACTCCCAGATATTTAACTGTCTCAAAGGGTATTTTTTCCCTTGAGATTTCCTGCTGTCTGGCCGGAGTGCGTCGCTTGCATGTGAGTAGCACGGCCACGGACTTTTCCCCGTTGACCCTGATTCTCCACATATCAAACCACGGCTCCACTAAATCCAGTTGCCGTTGGAGTCCCTCGACCGCGTAATCCATATTTCGGGATGTGTAATAATATGCCGTATCATCGGCGTATAAAACGGTGTTGACGCCTTCAGACAACGGCATATCGTTTGTATATGCAGTGTACAGAATCGGCGAAGGGACTGCCCCCTGGGAAACCCCGGCGGTTATCGCCCTGGTAGTTGATATGGATCCCCCAACGCGTACTGCGAACTGTCTTCCCAGTAGATAAGACCTTATTAGCTTGACTTTGGCGGCCAGGGACCGTCGTGTGAGCGAGTTTATATAGTAGGCCGACATGCCAAACTTTGTCGAAGGCTTTAGCCACATCCAAGAAAACGGCCGCGGTCACCGCTTTCCTATTCGAGCCTCCGATAAGGCTATCCACCAGTCGATTTAGTTGGAGGGTCGTCGAGTGGCCTTCTCTGAACCCGAACTGCTCAGAATGAAACTCCGGCCCCAGACATCGCCGAATTCGCTCGAGAAAAATTCTTTCGAACAACTTTTGACAGTGTCGGTAGCAAGGAGATCGCCGACTTTCCCCTGGTTGGGCATGCATGTCACCTTCGCCGTTTTCCAGCCTTCTGGAAAATACCCTACGTACAAAATGGAAGTGAAAAGAGTGGTCATGGTCGCTATGAGAGCGGGGGAACGTAACGTTCCGGTATTCTTGGGCCTTGATCCTGTCCTCCCCTGGGGACTTAAAGGGGTTTGTTGCTTTGATAGCTGCGGTCACTTCTGCTTCAGTGACGCGGTCTATTTCGCGGGGGGGGGGGGAATAGACATCACACCTAAACTAGTCAAAACGGATTCAGGGATGGTTAAAATGGATATTATTTCTGTTGAAATCTGAGAACTGAAATTTTTCGCTATCACAATCTTCCTTTACTTTGTACAAGGAAGTAAAAATGAGTATGGGTGTAAAAATGACATGATGAAAATTAATTTTCACATATTAAACTTATCACTAACAAGTTTTCTGATGTATATGGAAATAATTGCAACCATTTTCACCTTACTATGTTAAGAGGTGATTATGAATTTAATGATATGTTTGCCCTGTGAATCCAGAGTTTATTTTTAAAATGATATTAAATGGTAAGTGGTTATATCTTGTGAGTGAAACTGGGTATATGATTTAAAAAACTATAATATTGGATATTAAAAGTTAATTTTACAAAATAATTAAATCAGAACAGTGAAATCTTTTCACGTTGTTGAATATTTAAAATTTTCAGAATAGTTAATTAATTAAATAATTAAATTTTTTTCTAATACAATTGTATTTTCATTGATCTTAGATTATAATTACTGTGATCTTGGTTTTATCTGTTCTTGAGCTTATAGTATTTAGTACCATGAATTTTTGGGTTGTTATTTTTGTCTCATTTGAACAGTTACATTCATCTTTTGAGAAACAGTTTCTTAGGACCTACAGGAAATAGATTTTTTTACATTTTCATGTTTTATTTAACAAATTTTGTGTTAAACAATGTTGTAAAAAATAATTGGCTGTGCAGTATTGCCAGAATGTTTAGGAACAGACAAATAAAAAACACAAAATTTTGAAAGAAAGTAATTTTAATGATACAAAATAAAATTATGTAATCTACATATAGTATATGGTTCACTATGTAATGGGCCCTCCCTTAGCGTTGTAGCAAGTATTTCTTCATCCCCTTCAGCATGGAGTCTATAAGCTTCAGACACTTATCCTTGGTAAATTTCTGTCAGATCTGCACCAAGATAAACTGAATTTTAGTGTCAACATGAACTGAACATAGTTCTGAATTTTATTTGGCTAGACATTGAGCCATCATGTTGCATATATCTTCAATGGGGTTTAGGTCAGGGCTCCTTGCTGGTCATCAAAGAACCTCAACATCTTGGTTAGAAAACCAGTCCTTGGTGTGACATATGCCCAATTTTTCTACCAAATTTTTCTGAAAAAAAAAATGTGTTTGAAAGGCAACCAAAAAAGTAGGAATATTTTCTTCTTAGGTTATATTATTAATTTATGATAGTTATGCCATAACAAAGCTGCAGTAAAAATTTCACAGCTGCAGGTCTTGCTGTTTTCAAGAAAAAAAATATTTAGTCTGAAAAACAGGGTTTTTAGTCCTGTTTTAAAAACAAAAAAAAACAGAATGTTTTTTTTGAGTAGTGAAATTTTTACTGAAAACTTAGATGCCTAATAACACCATGTAAAAGTATTGACTGAAATGCAGTTTGTTTAGGGACAAAAGCAGATTGGATGAAATAAAGGTCTATCCTGAAACTTTCTGGCAACACTAAATGCCCTAAACTGTGTTGCCAGAAAGTTTAGGGATAGGCCTACATTCATCCAATTTGCTTTTGTCCCTAAACAAACTGCATTTCAGTCAATGTTTTTCATTATGTTATTAGGCACCTAACTACAGGTTTAGTTGGTGTGTAAGTAGGAAGGTTAAAACCATTAACCATTAGGTTTGTAATACATAATGTCATCACCCAGTATTAAGAAAAAAAGAAGGCTGAAAAGTTGTTTGGAGTATCTTAAGTTCTGTATACATTGGAAGTGATTTAAAAAAAATGTCTAATATATTATTTGTTGATCTTTGTATTAGGTAATATAATCTGCTATTTTGGTTTTATTCTTTTTTATAGGTTGCTGATTTAGATGTTGGTGATGCATCAATTTTTGATAGGCTTGTCTCAAGTGGAAAACAGTTTGATCCGTTGACTTCACTCTGGGATCAAGTGGATGATGAGTCAGTTGTAGAATCAGTTTATTATTTAATTTATTTTTCTTCTGCTGTATTGTAAATTACAAATTAAAATCTACAGTAATTTAATCAACTGTAAAGTATTCTTTTTAATGGGCTATAGATAGTTGGTTTATTTCTAAACTTGTTATAGTTGTTACAAAAAGACTAATGTGGTTGGTAGATGTTTGCATTACTTAAATCTTCTTTACCTCCTCTTCCTCAAGCTTCTCTAAATTCCACCGATTCATCTGACATCTTTTCTTCAGGTTATTAAACCCCAATCTACATTTCATTATCACCAAATTATGGTCACTATCAATGTCTGCTCCAGGGTAAGTTTTGCAGTCAACGAGTTGATTTCTAAATCTTTGCTTAACCATGATATATCTATCTGATACCTTGCAGTGTCGCCTGGCTTTTTCCAAGTGTATATTCTTCTATTATGATTTTTAAATTGGGTGTTGGCAATTACTAAATTATACTTCGTGCAAAACTCTATAAGTCGGTCCCCTCTTTCATTCCTTTTGCCCAGCCCGTATTCACCCACTATATTCCTTCCTTGCCTTTTCCAATGCTTACATTCCAATCTCCAACTATTATAAAATTTTCATCTCCTTTTATGTGTTTAATTGCTTCATCAATTTCTTCGTATACACACTCTACCTCATCATCATCATGGGCGCTTGTAGGCATATAGACGTTAACAATCGTTGTCAGTTTAGGTTTTGATTTTATCCTTATTACAATGATTCTATCGCTATGCGTTTTGAAATACTCTACTCTCTTCCCTATCTTCTTGTTCATTACGAAACCTATTCCTGCCTGCCCATTATTTGAAGCTGAGTTAATTATTCTAAAATCACCTGACCAAAAGTCGCCTTCCTCTTTCTACCGAACCCCACTAATTCCTACTACATCCACATTTATCCTATCCATTTCCCTTTTTAAATTTTCTAGCCTACCAACCTTTTTTAAACTTCTAACATTCCACGCCCCGACTCGTAGAATGTTATTTTTTAATTTTCTGGTGACCCCTTCCTTAGTAGTCTCCACCCGGAGATCCGAACTGGGGACTAGTTTACCTCCGGAATATTTTACCAAGGAAGGCGCCTCCATCATTGCTATATGAAAATGCAGAGAGCCACATTTTCTTGGAAAAAAGCAGTTGTAGTTTTCCATTGCTTTCAGCTGCGCAGTACTCAGAGGACTGAGAGATGTTGATATGGCTGTTTAAGTCATTCTGACTCACGCCCCTAACAACTACTGAAAGAGCTGCTGCCCTCTTTCAGAAATCATTCCTTAGTCTGGCTCTCAACAGATACCTCTCCGATATGGTTGCCCCTTCGGTCCAGCTACTCTGTATCTATGAGCACTCAAACCCCCTCACCAACGGTAAAGTCTCATGATTCATAGAGGAAGTTGATTAATTAACTTTTATTTTTATTATAGATATTTCTGCTCTATAATATGGCTAGAAATGATAATAAGATTATCTATATATACTGAATATTCATAGTTTTTTCCAGAATATCTGGATTATTGTTATTTAACTTCATGAAATGTTCTGGTTCATTTCAATTTTAATGTAGTGGCTGTCATTTTAGTAAACTATAACTTTATATTTTAGCAGGTGAAACTGTTTAACTGCAGGCTGTCACTTAGGCTGCTATTTTAGTTTTTCTTTATTATTCCATTCCTACTTCAATTTTTTCATGTTTATTTTCTCTTAATATTTATACAGTTCTGGTTAACTTAACATTTTATGTGAATCAACCTTGTGTTTAAAGTTGTGCGGTTTTTCCTAATAACATTTCAACTAAATTGAAATTTTGCCATTGCAATGACAACCTATCTTATAATTGTGTAATCATTTGCAGTGAGTGCAACTGCATATTGTGTTATTTTTAATAGATAAGATGTGGGTTGTGGTAACTACTATAATGTATCATATGTATAAAATGTATTGAATGTGGTTAGTTAATTCTTAAGCATTAACAAACCACATTTGTATAATTGGCGTTTATAGACCTAGAAAAGGCATTCGATAACGTAGACTGGAATGAAATGTTCAGCATTTTAAAAAAATTAGGGTTCAAATACAGGGATAGAAGAACAATTGCTAACATGTACAGGAACCAAACAGCAACAGTATCAATTGAAGAACATAAGAAAGAAGCCATAATAAGAAAGGGAGTCCGACAAGGATGTTCCCTGTCTCCATTACTTTTTAATCTTTACATGGAACTAGCAGTTAATGATGTTAAAGATTCAGAGTAACAGTACAAGGTGAAAAGATAAAGATGCTACGATTTGCTGATGATATAGTAATTCTAGCCGAGAGTAAAAATGATTTAGAAGAAACAATGAATGGCATAGATGAAGTCCTACGCAAGAACTATCACATGAAAATAAACAAGAACAAAACAAAAGTAATGAAATGTAGTAGAAATAACAAAGATGGACCACTGAATGTGAAAATAGGAGGAGAAAAGATTATGGAGGTAGAAGAATTTTGTTATTTGGGAAGTAGAATTACTAAAGATGGACGAAGCAGGAGCGATATAAAATGCCGAATAGCACAAGCTAAACGAGCCTTCAGTAAGAAATATAATTTGTTTACATCAAAAATTAATTTAAATGTCAGGAAAAGATTTTTGAAAGTGTATGTTTGGAGTGTCGCTTTATATGGAAGTGAAACTTTGACCAGTGGAGTATCTGAGAAGAAAAGATTAGAAGCTTTTGAAATGTGGTGCTATAGGAGAATGTTAAAAATCAGATGGGTGAGTAAAGTGACAAATGAAGAGGTATTGCGGCAAATAGATGAAGAAAGAAGCATTTGGAAAAATATAGTTAAAAGAAGAGACAGACTTATAGGCCACATACTAAGGCATCCTGGAATAGTCGCTTTCATATTGGAAGGACAGGTAGAAGGAAAAAATTGTGTAGGCAGGCTACGTTTGGAATATGTAAAACAAATTGTTGGGGATGTAGGATGTAGAGGGTATACTGAAATGAAACGACTAGCACTAGATAGGGAATCTTGGAGAGCTGCATCAAACCAGTCAAATGACTGAAGACAAAAATAAATAAAAAAATCTTAAGAAAAGTTTGTTATTTTTAAGTAATATTTTTACCCCTAGATAAAATAAATATATATTATTTTGAGAATTAGTGACATTGTTTTTGTATACATTGTTAAATGCATACATTGCCCTGACTGGTTTATACTTGTTAGATGTCTGGTTTAAAATTGAATGTGATACATCATTTTCCTCCACTTTCATGTTTTAGATACAAGGTCTAACCAAACAAAAAATTCATATTTCTAAAGTTCACCACATTCAAACTAGAAACGGGGTTACAAAATTAATAGAAAAACCACCACAACTAACACATTTGTCCACATCACATCTAATCATCCCATACAAAATAGAAGTGCGTATTTTTCATAGATATTATTTTGCTCATAACACATACACACTCATGTCAGCCGACAGTTTTATTTAACCCAATCCAATAAAATACTTAACACATGACATGCACATCTGTTTAAAGTATATGAGCAAATTGGAGAAAAAAAAAACATTTTGCAACAATAAATTCATAACAGTAATGCACATCAGTGTACCATTAAGAACTAAAGTATTTGCTCAAAACTGCTAACATCTTTAGAAAATGGGGTTGTCATGTTGCTTTCAAAACCACAAACATGTTACAGAAAAACAACAATAAAAATGTTTGAAGAGTGAACCAGAAATACACAAATTAAGTTACAGTCACTACTAAATTTTGAGCGAACTTAACATCCATCCACAGATTCAAAGAAGAAATACACGATGATCCTGAAGAATGGAAGAGAAACTTAGGAATAGATTCCTCACTTGAAAATTAGGAAAAATTTGTGCAACCATATGTCCCAAACATGTTGTTTGCCCATTTGCCAGTCATTTTATGTCTGCTAAATGGGAAATTATATCATGAAATTTAACTGAATCAAGAATGGATTGAATTAAATTATGGAATTTAATTGAATCAAGAATGGATGGGGGTATTCCATTTTAATTCAACAAATTTTCAAAAATTTTATTGTAACACTATTTTTGATTTTTATGATATTTGGGTTATGATGACTACCCATGTTGTAGCGTCCAAAAAAATTTTTTTTTCAGTAATAGACTATTTTCTAACTCGGCAACAGGTAAAAACAGCCATATTCATCACTTTTTCCATGAGCTGTAACATTCTTATTTTATATCATTCAGAGGTCAAAAAGGGCTTTTTGGAAAGAGTACAGATGGAACATCATCTTAGTGTACTCAAAATTCATTTTGTTTCATAACCAAATCTTGTAATGTTTACTGAAGTTATGTTTACAAATTTTGGGCCCAAAATAAATAATGAAGGGCTTAGTGTAACAGGCCTGTTTTTTACCTTTTAACTCTTAGGTGCTAGAGTAGTACTTATAAAAAAAAATTCGACTGTTGCTGAATGTTCTTCATTAAAAAAAATAGCCACCAATTCATAAGATTTTGAAAATGTCTTATTTTTGGGGCCCAAAAACGACTTGTGGGACAGGTGGCAAAAATTGGAAATGATTCATTCTAGCAGTAAGTATTTTAAAACCATATAAAATCTGTTTTGTTATTCAAAGGGGTTAATGAGTAATGAAGCCAACAAAACTGCTAAAACACTGTTCCTTCTAACCATGAACAATGTATCAGGGTCCTATTACTTCATTCAAGAAATCATTGAAGGATAATCTAACATGGGTTCAACTGGAAAATATTTTAAAGATTCTCACACCTTCAGAGCTTTTTCTATCAACTACTAGAAGAAGACACAACATTACACCAAAGATGACTGAGGACTTGTCAGATCAACTCAATAAAAAAAATTATATGAGCACTAAGTTATGTTAGTTAAGTTTATCAAAAAGTGCAAAATTTATTCATAACTTCCATTAGCTGAAGTAAAATAGGTAAAATGAATTGAAAAACTTCTTACTGTATTTGAATTGTTTATCATTTTGTAGTTATTATTTATTATTCTGTAATTGACTTTTTATTAATTATCAATTTATTCATTCTAATGAGTTTAGTTGTAATTTTTATAATCTGAAAAAAATACATATCAGTATTTTTTGGATATGTTGTTTATGGTTAGAAGGAATGGTATTTCTAGCGGTTTTGTTGGCTTCATTACTTGTCAACCCCTTTGAGTAACAAAATAAATTTTATGTGGTTTTAAAGTACATAAAAAGTCTTACTGCTGTAAACATTTCAGATTTTTTCCACCTGTCCCACATCTTGTTTTTGGGTCCCAAAATTCTTCAGTAAACATTCAAGATTTGGTTATGTAGCCAAATGAATTTTGAGTACACTAAGATGAAGTTCCATCTTTACTCTTTCCAAAAAGTCCTTTTTGACCCTCTCTTTACAATGTAAAATAAGAATGCTACTACAGTTCATGGAAAAAGTGACGAAAATGGCTGCTTTTACCTGTTGGCAAATTAGAAAATAGTTTATTAGTCAAAAAATTTTTTTTTAAATATAAAAAAGTATTTTTAGGTTACTTCAAGGTAGGTAGTTATCATATTTAAATATCATCAAAATCCCAAATAGTGAGTGATACATTGATCATTTGTTGAATTAAAATGGAATACCCTGATTGAGATATTTCAATGAAATTTGGTATTCATATTTAAGACTGATTATCCAAATGAGCAAAATGACCCTTAAATGTTTAAGTGTTGTTAAAAAAAACAGCTGAGTTTTAGTGGAAATTGTTGAAGTGGATGATTCACAATTATGAACTATTTTTAGATCTTTCATTAAGTAATAAACAGAATTAATAATAAAGAACAGAAATTTACAGACATCAAATGTTAGAAAAGAAAATACCAATTTTTTAACCATCTAAAAGTAAAGTTACTAACTACTAAACTACCGATAATTTACTATTATGATATGGTAATAGCAGTTATTTATTAGGTTTTAATCAAAACCACATGTTTCTAATTTTTTTTTCTTCTCAGTGATTTAAACAAAATTTTAGTTGAGATTTTAATTTAGTGAATAATTATTAGGAAATAACACTTGGTATCAGTTACTCAATTGTCAAATTTGTGAGCAAGTGGGCATGATTTTTAATTATGGGAGAGGTAATGGTAATAGAGTTCTGCATGACTGTTGGTAGGTGTTTCTAAATCAACAACTGCCAAGCCTTAAAACCTTCGCTGTATATTTATTTGTATTGGAGATTAGGAAGATTGAAGTTGCTTGCTGATGGTAGAGGAAAGTAGAGATAGGTTTGAAACTACAGGTAAAGGAGAATGTGTTAGTCAAGATTCTAGAATGAGTACAAGACAATTAGCATAGCATCAATGCTACAAGTTAGTCATTTAAATGTTTGGAGAATAGTTTATGAAAAGTTAATCTATCCTTACCATTTTCAGTATATGCAAAATCTTATATCAACTGACCTGATACAAGTTTAGTTTTGCAGTGTGTCATATTCACTGATAAGCAATTCTAAGAAGGCATAATTAGTTTCCATTAGCAATATTAGTGGGAAAATAAGTGATACGGTTTGTAAAAATAGTCTAAATAAAGCAAAATATATTTATTGTTAATTGAACACAGCAAATTTCTGAACCTCACCAAAGTATTATTCAACTGACACTGATAGGTTAGAAAATTATGGCTCTTTGTATTTTGTTTCCTACAGACCACATAGAAAACAAATGCCTATTAGAGATATTTATTAAACAACTTTCTTTAAAATATTAATGAAATCTGTTGAAAAGTTTTAATTTTGTCTTTATACAGAGCTGATACAGTGATTCATAGCAGCCAAAGTTATTATATTTTTTGTTATTATTTCTTAAATCTAATTGAACATATAATATGCAAAAGGACATGCTATTTCAGGAACTGTACAGCCAAAGACTACCACACATTTTAACAACTGTGACATTTAGTCTCCTGATCAAGGGTTAATCCCCGGCTGTAAGAACATTTTAAAATTATTCATTTTTGTCGTAAAACAGATAGACATCTTAGTTCATATTTAACAAAAATAATTGCTGATTATAGCCATTATATGTATTGGTTTCATTGAATTTTCAGTGATTGAATTCAGGAAAAATTAGCAAAACGATAGCAATCTTTGCTGATTTTATTAGATTTTCAGACTGCATAATTTTATTAAATAGCTGTATTGAGTTAAATAAATGAGTACAGTATAAATTTGATGTTTCTAGTTTAATTAAATTTTTGTCTGTGAATAGTGTTGGTGTATTTGGACCGATTGTTGGTTGTGGGGAAACACCCACTCGTGGAAACAAAAAGGAAGATTTTCACAAAATGCTGAATGAGTGGCAAGAACACCTTACTTCATTGCAGGTAATAAATGTTAACTGAAAAATAAATTGTAGCTTTATTTTCATAGAATGTTTAATTTACTTTGCACTTTAATGGGTATTGTATCTTCTCAAATAATATGAAAATGACTGTGATTTGTTATGCATTTTTTCCACTGTTGTTATGAAAGAGTTTGCTTGCCTTAAGACTATAATTTAAAAGCTTTCATTATAACCCATTTAGCAATTTTTGTTCTATAGAACATCTGTGACAAGACAACTTACTTAATTTGTTATTACCACCCCCAATTCAGCATTTTTTTCATTGAACTTTTATCTGTTATGATACTCATATTTTTTTGATTAAATTTTTATGAATTAAAAACACATATAGAGCTTTGGTAAATCATATAGATATGATTTTTTTTAATTTTATGATGTGTATTTGTTATTTTTATTCCATTTTAATTAATTTAGTTTCAATATTTTAATTAATTTCCTGTCAAACAATGGTATATAAGTTAAAAAAAGCTGAAGTCTTAAAAATATGTGTATGTAATAGTTCAACATTTGTGTGCCAATATACATTTCAGTATTGAAATAATTATGGTTAATTCTACATTTAATTAATTCCCTTACAATTCTGACTTTGAGCATAATTATTTTTAACCACAGTAAGAGTCAGGTTTAAGACTTTGTATACTAACGTTATGTAGTTTAACTGTTAATGTAAAATTTGGAATTTGTTAGACTTTTTTTCTGTGGATCTTCAAAAACATAACCTCAAACCATAAAATGATCACTCACGATGTTAGTTCCCAAAATGTTCTATGTAAAAAAAAAAGAAAAAAGTGGTCTTAAGAGTAAACCTGTAGAAACTCCTTCAATAAACTGCTGTTTATTGAAGGAGTTGTTTAAAGTTATGTAACATCAAAAAATGAAAATAGTACAATGATCTTTATTTGTAAATTTATGAATTAAAATTGCTATTACATTTGCATGTAAAAATATTAGACTTTAAGGACCACTCTTGCTGTATGAAGCTTAAACAAGCAGAAGTTGGGTTCCAAGAGAATTGGTAGATCACCATAAAAAGACAAGACTTTGGATGTGCACAGAGTTCAAACAACAGTATCATCAGGAAGATGATATTTTTGCACAGATTTCTAATCTGTGATGAGACAAAGACAGCATGTAATGGAATCACCCGATTTCATCTCTCAAGAGAAAATTCCAAACCCTACCATTAGTATGAAAAATCTTGACAGTCTTTTGGGATACAGTTGTTCTGATTTTTTAAATTTTCTATATCAGCAAACAATAAACAATGCATATTACCATGACAGGCTTATTGACAAAGTGAAGCCAGCAGTGTTAAAAAAACATCCTGGATCTAAGCTCAAAGCAACATTCTGCTTTATGATAATGCTTGGCTTCACACAGCTCAGGTAACTCTCGAAAACCAACAACAGATTTCATTGGGAAGTACTACCACATCTCACACAATCCACTCATTCCAGTGAGTGGAAATCCAATGAGTGGATTTCCACTCATTTGGTCCACTCAAGGAGGTGCTGTGTGGTAAGAAGTTTAATGGCAATGACAAAGTCAGACAATGTGCTGAATTGGCTCTGAGATCAAGACAAAGATTTCTTTACAGCAAGCATAAATAAGAATATACAGAGATGGGGCGAGTGTATTAACGTTGTTGGAGATGTTGAAAAGTAAAAAAAAAAGTCACATTGATTAATACATTGTTTTAGAGCAGTTTAATGTCTAATTATTGAATAATCCTCCTAGATAATCTCTGTTTTAAATACAGGAGCTAACTTGGTGAACTTCCATCCATCTTTATTGCAAACAGGAATTATTAATAAACAATTGGTATAAAAAAAAAGAGTGGCTTTCTCAGAATTGAAATTACCTTTTATGACCTAAGATGGAATACTCTCAGGATCACTAGATGTTTTATTCTGAAAGCTTGCTGAATGTCACTGTATGAACTTCATTTGATGTAAGAACCACAGTAATTAATTTCGTAGAAATTTATTACTGTGAAATGTCTTAATTAATTGAAATGTCTGAGTATTATTGGTAGAGTTAAGTAAAAGCATTTTGCGAAGATGCTAGGAAGATCTTTCATATTATATATATTAATAACAGTTTACATTATTACAATTTTTACAGTTAACAAAAGTGCAGAGATGCTTTTTGTTGACAATGACTTTACTCTTTGTTCAGGCTAAATAATTTCAATGGACATCAGCTATTTTCCTTTTTGTATTAGCGTAGATTTAAATTAAAAACTTTCACACACTTATTATAATGTGAGGATATCCTAATTTTATAACACTTTTATTTAATAGCGGTGGTGAACCAAGAGGGATATTTAGGGGGTTGAAGTTAAAATAGTATGCTTTGGTAGCACATATATCCAAACAAGAATAAATAATGTGTTAAATTTAATGTTACTACCATCTAAGTTTTCACAGTTATAATCAGAAGTATAATTCAGCAAGTAAATTACAGTACAGCTGATAAAAATTGGCTTTGTTAAAATTTTACTGAAGCTGATATAAAAGACAAAGGAAGTAAATATGTAACTGACAAATAAGAAAGTATATGTATATAAAGCAATGTGATGTGTATTTCTGTGACCATAGAAAATTAATTGTTAGATAATTTAAGATGGAAACTAATTTGAAAACCAAATTGATTATTTGATTACAAATATTCTGAATAATATTATATAAAACAAAATTTTAGATCATGAATTTTCCACTGTCCTTACTATAGATTAGCTCTCACTATGTGTAAAATGTAGAATTGATTTCTGGAATGTTGAATGTCATAAGATCACACAGTTATTATAACATTCTGAGATGGTATATTCATAACAATTTATGATAAAAAGATTTAAACAAATTGCAAGTAATTAATGCAGTCTGAAATGAAATAGAAGGAGATAAATGTAACAAAATAGTATTTATTACTAATAAGAAATTTAGTAGCCTCAAACTTCAACCAACTTTCTCTCCTGACAGCAATCAAAACACCACTTTACCTAAGGATTGTATACATGTATCCATGCCTTATGTATACACATTCATGTCACGTTAAATATTTAGTGTAAGATTTATTATTTAAAAAACAAATATATTGATTTAATTTTTGTGATATAATAAAATTCCCTTAGGAAATTCTGCTAGTAATGGTAGTAGTTATTATATCTTTTCCACATAAATTTTCTACTATTTCTTTGAGTAATATGTATATATTTTGGGTTAGTCCTTTCAGATGATTTAGAAAAATATTTAATTGGTTGCCTGATTATTTTTAAAATATTTTATTTTGTATTTTATAATTATCTTCACAAGTTTGAAGTTCAAAAAATTAAAAAGAAATTTATTAGCTCAAGTTTATTATTGTAGAAACATGGTTTTTCATTGCAGCTATGTTTATTTTACAGACTGGTTTAGAGTTATGTCATCTTGTTTATTGTTCCGTTAGAAAGGGGCTAAAAGCAATTTATTTATGAAATAAACAAATATAAGTTAGGTTATATGGAATTTTTTCCAGAAGTTGTGTCTTGAAAGTGAAAATTTAACACTTTTATTCTTCCAAAATATTTATATTGTCAAGGGTCTTTTTTTGTGAAGGAATGGTCTTCCAAGATCATTTTTTTTTAAAGAACAGTTGAAAGGTGCTAATTGCATACTAAACTTCTATATGAGGTCTGTTCAGAAATTACTAATAATGTCTGTACAAAACACTTTTAATTATGCACCTATGGACATTTTTAGTGATGTGCAGTTGGCAGCATTGTATTATCCATAACCTTCTCTGTAACTTCATGTTCTTGGATTGTTGATATCTCATTTAGTTTTTGTGTTATTGTTATTTGAGTGTAACATGTTTAAGTGTCGGTGATTTTTGTAATGTGAGATTTTGGGAGCAACGATACAACATAAAATTCTGCATGAAACTGGGGAAACCTTTCACAGAAACGTTTCAACTTTTAAAACAAGTTTGCAGAGATGTTGCTTTGGGTTGTACGCAATGTTGTGAATGGTTTTAACGATTTAAAAGTGGTCGTCGGTCAATTTGAAAATGACCCTTGACCAGCAAGGCCTTTGACTTCAATTGATGATGACACCCACATTTAGAAAATCAACAATCTGATGCATGAAATCGTCGAATGACTGTCGAAAAACTTGCAGAAGAGGTTAGCATCTTAATTGGATATGCCATGATATTTTGACTAAAAAATTGAACATGCATCAAGTTGCAGCAAAGTTTGTTCCATGTTCGATGACCAAATAGCAAAAAGAACATCGAGTGGATGTTAGTTAGCAGCTTCTTGAACCAGCCAGATGAAACATTCATGCAAAGGATCATAATAAATGATGAAATCTAGGTTCATGGTTATGACATCAAGGCAAAAGTTCAATTACTACAATGGATTGGCAAAGGATCTCCACACCCTATAAAAGCACATCAGTCTTGATCTAGTGTCAAAGTGATGCTCTCTGTTTTTTTTCTATTTTAATACAATTGTGCATTTTGAATTCTTGCCTTAAGGTGAAACAGTGAACTGTGGATACTATCAAAGCATTTTACAGTGGTTATGTGAAAAAAAATCTGCAAAAAGAGACCAGAGTTGTGACAAGACAACTCGTGGTTTCTTCACCACGACAGTGTGCTCACACATGCCGGTTTGATACTATTGATGATATTAAAGCAAATTCATCACGGATGTTAAAGGTCATTTCAAATAAAGCTATCTAGGACTGGTTCGCAAACTGTAATTACCGCTGGGAAAAGTGTGTGAATAGGTTAGGGGAGTATATTGAAGGGGACAAGGACCAACAATCTGTACAATTAATAATAAAGATTAAAAAAAAAGTCAGTTATTTTCTGAACAGACCTTGTATCAAATTTCACCCTTAAGACTGGCTTCCCCGTTAAACAAAAATTATAGGAATTTACAAAAAATTGTACTTAATCTCTGGAAGTGCATGGTATCTAAATTTTTGGCTCATGTTAATTGTGTATAATTCTGTTACACAAAAAATAAAATTTCAAGACAGGGACAACATTTAAAAAATGTGCTCTGTGATTGGCATGTACACTTTAATTTTTAAAATAAGTAAAATACATTCCCCTAAAAAACATGAGTCTACTTAAAACATCAATATTGTAAAAAAAAAAATGTATATTATTGTTATTATTAAGTAAATTTGATGTTTAAAGTTACAAATTTAGGATAGAAGTATGTCTATTTATCATTGTAGTTCTATATATATGATCATTATCAACAAGAGGTCTTGTCACCCCTCTTGATAACTTGAACAAAGTTTCTGTATCCTAAAAGCTCCTGCTAAGTTTTAAAAATGAACTGTGAAGTCGCTGTGTTCAATGTTCACTTCATCAATAACCAGTAAGATTTCCTTGCTTTTCATGTTCATGTGACAATGTCTTTTACTGGGAATAAATGAAAGGGCAGTGTATATATTTATTTCCTAATAATTATCTGGGGGCATTCCGTGATTGTGTTATTCTCAGCAGAATATTCAGAGTAAAAATGAGCTTAGAACCTGGCAAGCAGTTTTGAAATTAGCTGTGCAATTCATAGGCATGTTTGATCTTTTCTTCACTGAGATAGATGTACTCAATGTCATTAAAATTTCTTCACAAATCTAAAATATTTGTTTTGGAGGAAGTATCTAGATGTTATTTTAAAGCTCTTTTTTGCTAACGTATTTAGAACACTCTCCACCAGTTAATAGCTCTCATTACAAATGTTTTTAAGAGTGTAAAATGAAATATTAAATTAACTCAACTAAAAAAAGTAAAGTATTTATAACAATGTGTTTTTACATTTTAAAGTTTAAATTAAATCAAAAACTTTTTAAAATGAAATAAAAGTATTTAATATCTACAAAAAAAAAAAATCAACACTTAATGCATTGACTATTTAAAGTAACAAAATAACTATACCACTGAAATGAATTTCTTCCTAGCTGGATAACGGATAAGATTTTTTATCTTTTTGCATATATTACTGTATAAAATATGTTTTCAAAATCAAGTTTTTAAAAATCTGAAGTGATGTTTCTCATGAACATCTTCCTGTGAATTTGTCTACTGCAGTTACATATTTATCTATCATTATCCAATCTTCATAATTTATTTTTATACAAATATTTACAATAATTTCTATGAGAAAGTTACTTTATTACACGTGCAACAATTATCTATTGATGAAACAGTTGTTCTGAAATTGGTTAATCTGTTTTGGTCAGAAACACTGCTGTTTAGTTTGATTTTTAGCATGGTATTCTCAGACCTTTACAAAGCACTATAAATATAAGAGAGATATGAGCTTTACCATTTTGATCTAAATTTGTTGTACTGCTTGTTGTGTCTGCTGGTTGCTGGCTGGAACTTTCTATTAAACCAGTTGTTGCACGAGATTAATAAATGTCACATTGTGGCTAAAGGAAGGGCAACTTATTTCCAATACTCAAAATGCGCACTCTTATTCCTGAATTACCTGTATATTTTAACATCCAGCATTAAAGTAAAGAGGCACAAGATCCTCCTTGCACAATTAAATAATTGATGCTCTTTATTGTAAATAAATAGGTACTAGATGGTGATAAGTTACGACCAGAAATACCAGATTTGTTCTCAGTTCTGCCAGCTTCTCAGCCTGCTGTTAGCATTGATGAACTCTTTCCAATGGAATGTCCAGTTTCTGTGAAGGAGGAAGTTGTACAACAGAATAACTCTGATATATCCAGGTGATACATATTACATATTCAACATGTATAAGCTACTTACCTTAATTACAACCGTAAACGAGTAATGTAGATTAATAAAATTTCAGAACAGGCAAAAATTAATTGCTTAGCGGAGTCGATGAAATTATTTATAAAATATTCATTCTCTCCCAGAAGATGAATAAAACTGGCCATAACATTTTAGGTTAAGAAGACCAATTGAAAAGTTATAACTGAAAAAGTAATTAATTGTTTTTATAATTTTGGTTGTTTTTAAACCTATTTTATTTTTAATGACCAGTTAGGTAAATAAAATGGTAGGAAAAAAACATGTCAGATTTTGTCAGGAATGAATTGACTTGAGACCAGCTGATTTAGAACCCAGTATGCTAAACAAATCAACTGCCAGGCCAATTGAGAATAACAATCTAAAACATTTTAATGAAAACATTGAAAACTTCATAGTAATAAAATGTTTTAAAATCAGTATTAAATGCATTATAAATAAAAAAGATTTTTTGAAATAAATTTTTAATTAAATATGTTTTAGAACGATATTATAAAAAAGTTATTTCGTTTCTGTTAGGGTAAAATTTAGTTTTAGCAGTATAAATTGTGTATGAGAATGATCGAGCTTTGCTTTAGGCCAACTATAGAAATTTGATCACAACTATAGAAGAAAAAAAGTGTGATAAATAAATAAGAATTTTTTAACTTTGCTCATTTTTTTCAATTGAGTTTGTTTTTTCCAAGCTATGTAACACTGTCAATAATGTGTATCAGTATTATCAGCCTTATTAGATGCATAATTCAAATTTGGCAATTAAGTAGTGGCAGTCTATTTTATAGTTGCTTTATTAAGTGGCTATTTATTTTGTTTGAAAATAACTGAATAAAGAATTTGCATTAATTTTTGTGTTACAAAGAATAAAGTGCAGCGAAGTGGTGAAGACGTTAGAGAAGGTTTTTGGCAAGGATTTAGGAGTGTTACCAATGGTTTCAAGATGGTTTTGTTTATGAAAACAAAAACAGTATTAGACCTCTAATGCATCCACAGATGATAAAAATATCAACAAAATAAAGGACATTGTGATCATTAATCACAGAATTACTATTAATTTGTGATTTGTGATTTTATTTTTTTTTGTGTGAAACAATTTTGACTGAGATTTTGGTTATAAAACTCATAGCAGTGAAATTTGTTCCAAAACTGTTGGACACCAAAAATTAATATTTCAGAAAAATTGTTAACTGATATCCCTGATGACTCAGAATTACTCAGACATGTCATAACAGGTGATGAAATGTAGGTGTTGAGTTATGATGCTTGAAACAAAGATCCAATCATCCCATTGAAAGCTTCCTGAAGAACCAAGGCTGAAAAGCCATGCCAAGTTCAATCGAATATTCTCATTAGCATTTTTTTTTATTAAAATGCTGGCATCCATTATGAATGCTTACCATAGGGTTGTACAATAAACAAAAATAGTATTACTAAGCAGTTCTATGACGTTTATGTGAGGCAGTCTGAAGAAAACTATCACAAATGTGAGTAAACTATTCTTGGTTTTTTTACCATGATAATGTTCCAACCACAACACACTTCTTAAGCAATCACTTATTAATAGTGATTGCTTAATCAAAATTAATACCATACTGGTGCCTGCAGGCTTCGTATTCTCCAAACCTGACACCCTGTGACTTTTTCTTGTTCCCACTAATTAAAAGGATAATGATCTGTGATAACAGATAAAATAAAGAGAAATCATTAAGTTAAGTCTTTGTCAAATGCTGGCATAAGTATGTTGCATATCTAGGGACTACTCTGAAAGAAACAATCTCAATATAGAAAACTAAATTTTTTTTGTTGTTAAAATCTCATTATTTTTTCACTTGTTATATTTTGAAAGTGCTTCTGTTTTAGTTCACTTAGTATTTGTATGTTTATAAAAAAAATAAGGGTTGATAGTTATCCAGTTATCCTAACAAATGTACATCAGTGAAGTCCAAAAATGAGATTTTGTTTGGTTTTTCTTACTCTTTTTTTTTTTTTATTAAGATAAAAAGTTGAAGGTATAATATCTGTATATAGTACAGGGTGTCCCATATAAAACACAACCCATCAATCACTCATCCATGAAATTTCAAAAGTCAAGCTTGCCCCCTTACTTGTTACTGAAATGGACTCTTCCAACATCTGAACATCGTGGCGACGCAGTAGAACACTACCAATAGTAACAACAATGCAATTATAACGTTCAGTGTATTGCTAGAGACAAGATGGTGTTTTCGCTAGATGAACGTGTTTTCATTGTTGAGTCGTACTTCAGTACGAAATCAGTGGTTGCAGTGCAAGATTTGTTTCGCCATAAGTATCCAGATAAACCAGCTCCTAACAAAACATCAGTATTAAGGTTAGTTGCAAAATTTAGAGAGACTGGTTCTGTTAATAACCCACGAACACAAAAGATCTGTGTCAGTGTTGAATACAGATACAGTCACTGAAATCAAAGACCGATTACTCGCCTCGCCAAATAAATCGATCAGATGTTTGTCTGCTGAAATTAATTTGTCTAAATCAACTGTTCATCAGGCGACCAAACAATTACAATTATGACCTTATCGCATTCAAACGGTTCATCAACTTCTTGAGCCCGACAAAGAAAAACGGCTACAATATTGCCAATGGTTCCGTCGATTTCTGCGTGAGGGAATTAATGTTATGGATTTGTTATTTTTCACAGATGAAGCACGGTTTCATTTGGATGGCTACACAAACAGTAGAATTTGGAGTGCTGAAAATCCCCACGTTTATCACGAAAAACAATTACACCCGCAGAAGTCAGGCGTGCGGTGCGCGATATCGCGGAAGAAAATAATTGGTCCTATTTTTTCGAGTACACCATTAATGCAGAACTATATCAGGATATTTTATTTCGGTTCATCGCACTCTTTGAAGAGGAAGTCAGACGCTGCTGGCTGCAACATGACTGTGCGACATCGCACTACGCAGGTTCAACTTCTGATTTCGTCGAGGAATTCTTTGTTAATCGTGTTATCGGTCGAGGCTTGTGGCCACCAAGATCTCCAGATTTGACTGCGGCGGATTTTTTTCTATGGGGTTACCTCAAAGAAAAAGCCTGCAGCAACAAACCACAAACACTTGAACAATTGAAAGTCAATATTGAACAAGCTGTATTAAATATCCAGCCACAAACTTTGAAAAAAGTTGCAAGAAACGCTGTAAAAAGAATTGAAGCTTGTATTCAAGAAGATGGCGGCCACTTCCAACATTTACTCTAAATGTAAGGTAATGGATGGTAATAATAAAAAAAATTACATTTACATTTACACATGCCTTTTTATTATTTCAATACCTACCAATATAAGGTTGGGTTGCGTTTTATATGGGACACCCTGTAGTATATCAGTCTATAAAAAAGACAGTGGAAATCATTTCACTCCTCACCTCTGGTAAGCCTAGCCATGGGTAATAATATTCTTGGGAAATCGGTGTGAGTGTATGATTTCTTTTGCATTCATTTTTTCCAATTTTATTAAGAGATGCCATTTCAAAATTAACTTATTTCAAAAGTTTTTATTAATGTTTAATTATAGATACGTATTTTTAACAGGTTTATGGTTTAATAGATATTTTTTTAATAAATTTATATTTTTTTAAAATAAAATGTCTAGAGGTAGAGTTTTGTTGTACTTCTTAATATTAACCTATATTTGTTTATAGGGTTACAGAGGATACAAAAGAAGAGGGAGAAATAAACAGTGATACAGAGGAGGGAAACTTTGATGAAAATTGGTTAGTTATGTTATTTTATGTTACAAATCTACTTATCAACGCTCTTGTTAAGATTTTCCACAGTAAAATTTACTAAATCTAATTCACAGATGGATATTTTGTAGATTAAATAAATAATATTGCGTTACATTACTTCAGCATTATCATTGTACAAATATAACATAATTGAGTAACGTTAATATTTAAACAAGAATTAAGAGACTTTAAAAAAATATATAACAAATATATAATATTCACATTTGTTTTAAAGTTAGATTTTATATGGTATTGAAAAGAGTTAAAAAATGTATTTTTAAAACCAACCAGACAACTATAAATAAGAAAACCATGAACAATTATAATAAACATTACTGTGGTATTTTTTTTCCCTGTAGGGACAAATGTTCCAGGAACATTTTGTTAAAAATGTACTATTTAAATTAATTTTTGAAAAAGTTTGGCATGTTTGAATGGTTTAATAACTGGAGACAAAGCATTATAAGATTGCATAATTGTATATGTATAATTTGATGGTACAAACAATCAAACCCTTGATATTATCTCAATTGTTTCTTGGATCTCTTTGTTATAAGTGAGTTCCATAATTGTGCTGAGATTAAAATTTTCTAAATTAAAGAAAAAACTCAAGAAAACACACAGAGGGAGTCAAAAGTATGGAAACCCAACAACTTTAAAACTCTTCCAGATAGAATACTCTAACTTTCAGGATAAAGTATTAGTCAACTACTTTACCTTTTGACAAGAAATAAAATTTCAGCCCCTTCTTAAGGGGTGGCTCAGTGGTTGTAACTCAAATATTTTAATGGTAACATTCTTTTTGTGATACATCATTTTAAGTTCTCTTCAAGACAAAAAAATGGCATTAATAAAAAGTTGTATGATTTTTGTACCCAAAATGGTGGAAGGATAAAATTTGGATTTTGAAAATTATTGAACTTAGAAAGTTAAAGTAATAAAATTAAATAAAAAGAAATTAAACTGGACTAATTAAAATTTATTTTACAAAAATTTAATTTTTTAAAATAAAATAGTATTTGTTCCAATTAAATTAGTAAATAAATAAAAATATTGTGACCTAATTGTGCTAATCAGCTGATCATTGATGGTCTCTTAGCCTTGTTGCAAAAATGAAGCTTACTTCATTATTCCATTTAGTGTTTCATTAATACACTGATAGTTAGTTTCTTATGAGAATTTATTGTTATCAACTGATTTTGTCTACCTTTATCACATTTGCATGCCACTTTTATTATTTACATCTTTTATACCATTTTTTATAATTATTTTTTACTGAATTAATTTTTTCTGTGTTACCTTTTATCAACATGTCACTTATTGAACAAGTGAGGGTCACACTTTTAACGATGAGGGGGACTTGGTGAGAGTTAGGTCGTATAATGAAATTTGTGAATTATTCAATTCAAGATTAATAATTATAAGCCTGTTTAAAAAGGTACAGTGTCAAAACCATCAAATGATTTGATGAACCGGGGGTACCTAATCTGCAACAAATAATAACAAGTTGTTAGACGTTATGCAATAATTTATTGAGAATCCTTATTCCCCAACTTGAACAACAGCATGAGAACATGATATTTTGTTGTATAATATTGATTCTTCATCTTTACATCATTTTGGTTTTTTCTCATTCCAGATTTTAATCTTTCTATGTCTAGTATGCTTTTGGTATGACCAGTAGCTTTATCAGCCGCCATAGTGATTATACTTTTTAAATTATTCTATTCTATTTCAGTATCCTCACTAAATTGATATGGTTTGCTATATAAATTCATTTTATCTTGATATAGATATTTAATTGAATAATCCTTTAAAAGATATACTTTCCGTAACTAATTATTGGATCTATCTCTGATCGTAATATTTTTTACCAACCTGTTCAGCAACTTCAACTTACAGCCAGAAGGTTATGATCACTAGCCACTAGGTAATGGTCACTTATATTTGTGGTAACAAATTTCAAGTATTTTCATTTGCTTTAAAATAGTCTATATACTTTAGATTCCTCTTGCTGATTAGGTATATTTGTGTATATTTCTGTGTTCAAGGTATGTATTCATTATTCTCAACTTATGTGAATTAAAATTTTTTAATTCTTTACCATCCTTGTTTATCACACTTCTTGCAGTAGTTCAAAAAACTTTGGTTTCCTCTTTCCTTCCTTCTGCTGCATAAACACATTATAATAAGTATCCTCTTTCTATTTTGCATCTTCCTGTGACTTATCTGATATCCAATTAAATGAGCAAATTCTTTTCTTCCATTCCATATTTTAGATAAATAGCCACACCAGATGATGCTCTCCTTTCGAAGTTTACAATACTGTAAATCACTGAATAACCTGTGTCATAGGAACCTCTTTGCTTCTTTTTCTTTATAGTTATCATTGCTTGTGAACATGTTTTTCATTCATAATGTATTAGTTCTTTTTCCTTAGTACCCAGAGATTGTACATTCCAAGTACATATCTGTAGATTTTCTGACATCCCAAAATCTTAAATATTTCATTTAATTTTGATACCAAATTCCCAGTCTGGCTTTCTTCTTTTTGGATGGTTTTTAATATTTGATTCTCTGAACTGGTTATTGGCCCAGTTGCAGGTAAGTCCAGTGATGGGTTTGCCATCTTGGAGCATCTGAATTCATTGGTTCCCTTCAGAGACCTATCCTTATGTCCTTGCGCTCTTTACACATAAAGAAAACTCCACATTTGCCTTTGAGATTGTTGGCCGCTTGTCATTTGTAAACTTAGGATCCTCCATCTTAAAACATCATTGGAAATAATCTCTTTCGTTATTAGACTATTGACCAATTTTTCATTGGCAGAGCTAATTTAATGGTAGTTTTTACTTGCCAGTCATAGTAATGTCAAAGGATTATGAGGAATTTAAAAAGGAGCAGCTCCACTGCAAAGCTATCCCTCCCTTATCTTGATAACACTGCTACCTCTGTCTGCTTATTTATAAAAACCAGCTGTTTATAGGTCTGCTTATTTGGCAAAACCTTATTTGCAGCTAATTCTAATATCTTAGGGTCGTTCACTAAAACACCTGTGACCCCCACCCCCTAGGCCGAGACTCATCCAAGGAAAGTAGATTATAAGAGGTTTATTCAAAATTTTTAGTCTAAATTTTGGAAAACTTCAGTTATTATTATTATTAATAATAATTATTAATTATTATTAATTAATTATTGATCACCTTAGACTAAGTGCTACAGCCACTAAAGGTTTTGTCTGGTTATTTAAAATAAAGGTCAGTACTTAAAAAAATTTAAAAAAATTTAATCTTGTCAAAAATGTTACAGCTAAATTGGCAACATGTGTGTTAATTTGCTTATTGGTAAAAAGCGAATTTTATGCATGCAATTTATTTATATTTTATATTACAGATTGTTTTTATGTTATTAATCCTAAGCCTTGGCTTTTTGCTCTAATAATTAATCAGTCAGCTGTTTAAAAATGTCTTTGTCATCTATGTATAAATTAATCATTTATCAAAATTAAAATTAGGAAAAAGAAATAAACGATGTTTCAAGTAAATATTTTTATGCTCAGGAAATAAGTCAATTTTTTGATTAGTTATAACATTTTTTAATATGTATTTAATTACAGCATTTGTTGTTTAATGAACACAGTTACATTTACTACTGAGTAGTTTTTACAAATGTTTACTGGTTATTTTACTATGATTTCAGACAGTGAAATTTAAAAATTGTATATTGAGTTTTGTTTTCTTACAATACTGAAGAATTAGAATGCGTCATGTGAAATGATTATAGAGCCTGTAGTAGCTTTTGGGATAAATCCTTTTTTATTGTGGTCCGGTTTGTAGAAATTTTAATGGAAACTTCCATTCCAATAATTAGATGTTCTCAGGAATAAAAAATTTTCAAAAATAAATGGTGATATATGTAGTTAGTCAGCAATTTAGTACATTTAAAGTTATTAGAAAAAAACTCTTAAACTCTGTTTAGAGTTTAAGAGTTTTTTTCTTTAAGAGTTTGTTTATTTAACAGCACTATACTTCTGTAGTAAAATGAAATAAATAAATTCTCTTCCACTTGTTATAAGTTTACAAAAACTGATTAGTTTTAAAAATTATTGTTTACTGGAAAGATTGGTCATATGCAATATAGAAAGTATATAAATATATTTTTATACTTGTATCTTAATCCTTTGCACTCTTGCCAAATGCAGTTTGACATTGTAATTTACTGGTACCACTCCTTAGTTGAGTATGGCTTGACATTTTTAAACTAACCACGGTTATGCACAGAGATCCAAAAATGAACTGACATCTGTTTGTAAGATCATAAACCCACATAATAGGCCGATATTGAATATTTATATAATCAAACATTTATTGTTTAAATTACATTCTCAAAGTGAGGTGTATTCTGTGAGTTTGTATGGCAACTATGAGTCATTCTAGTAGTTTTTTTTAACTAATTCTGAAATTGAAAATTAATTTAATGATAATAGTGATGAAGATCCTGATTAATAATTTTGAAGCACATGATCAAGAAAATGCTATTGACAATTACAGTGAAAGTAAAGGTAGTGATGATGAAATGGTTGAACCCCAAGGTAGGCCTACTCTGAACGTTTTAGAAACCCAGGTTTACAACCAGAAAATTGTTTCAAGAAATATCACACTGAAAAAACTTTTTATTTGACATGAAGGCCTATTTTTTGATTAAATGATGGTTTTTGTAAAAAAAAAAAATTTTTTTGATATAAGCAATTTTACCATATACGTCTGGTAACCAACCATAAATTTAATTAACAGCCGACTGGGAACTAAGTGATCAAAACATTGGAGACCTGATGGCCCTACTTGATTTCATAATTGGAGGGTAAAAGGTTAAAAATGAAATACTTTACATCAATTAGCAGTGGCTTCTACCCACTGTGAGAAATTGGTGTCTTACTGCTATTAGTTCTGAGGAAAGCTCATCTGTTGTTTATCATCACTACACTTATAAACCAGTTAAGAAAATATTTCTTGTTAATTGTTGCAGAAGTACATTTTTAAAAAATTTTTGTTAGTGTAGTTGTTTTTTTTTTTCAGTGGGAAACAGCTTGAAAAAATTATAACCAAGGTTGAGCATGAAGATGAATGTGTGGATATAGAAACCATTGGGGAAAAAATGCCAGGTACTATATTATGCCTCTATATATTTACTTTACCTTTATAAACAGAATATTTTAGGTATATTTATTTCGCAATATAATAGTTGGTAGACCATCAGATTAAATTTTATAACAATATTCATAATTTTTTATTTAAAATATTTTAGTACAATTTTCGTCTCTTCATTTTCAAATAAGTAGAATGCAGATTATAGTTACATTATTATGATTACCTTATTTTTTAGTGTTTACAAGCAAGTTAATTGCAATAAGAGTAGTCTGTGAAAACTAAAATCATATAGTATAAGTTATAAATTGTAATTTGATAGCTTAATTGTACATAAATTTCTTGTAATATTAACTAAATAAAAATAAATTATGTAGTTGGAATTATATTATAAAAAAAAAAATCAAAGCAATTTGCAGTAGTCAGTTAGCCACTTTTAGAGTTACTAGTTAAATATTTTAAGGCCAGTTTAGAATTATCATAGAGGTAAAACTTCATGTACCTTACTTTACAGGTAACCATACCTTTTTTACAGTGAGCTTAGATGCAGTAAACATTGATGTATATTAATTCTTCTGAAAGTTTCAATAATAATTTTTTTTTGACATTCTGACTTAAATTATTTACAAAAAAACTGAAAAAGGAAACATTTGAAAAACATAAGTTAATGATTGCATGTAAAAAGGTTAACTGAGGAAGAATAGAGTAAACTAATTAATAAAAATATTATTTCATTCAATTATGAAGAATTTAAGGCCTAATATAGTTATTGTTTTCTTAATCCACTGATCAGAATAGTCCAATATCCCCCTCTCATTTGGGAAGGTTATCCCTCCCAGTAAGCATTTGAAAGAGAAGTCTCTTCTCAAATTCTTACTGAAAATTGGATGTTCACAAATATAAAAACAGATTCATAAGAAATCAACCATACAGTTCTTTTGATGTAAGAGGGATATTGCAAACTCATTGTAGAAGAATTTTTTCTTGTCTTTGGTTTGATAATACCAGTAACCATCACTCCATTCTGTGATCAGATCTTTTGTGGTATCTCCATGTGCTTAATCAGGTGGTAGCTTCTACTGAATCCCACCAGTTTTTAGGATTCTGTAACTTAAGCAGGTATTCTTTAAGCTTTCTGAAGAAACAGAATTTTATTCTTTTAAGAAAACTAGATATTCTAAAACAATGTGTTTTGCCACTTCTATTTCCTCTTGCAGTGTGTGTTGGATTCCACATAGTCTCCTCAACTTCCTGTGACCAGTTGGTTACTGTATTGATAGATGAAGAGGTCCTTTTATCTAGGTCTAAATACAACAAAGCACCCTTGGTAGAGAGATAAATAAAATCTTTGACTATGTAATTCTACGATGGTTTCTTGAAACCCAAACATTTTTCTTTTTTTCCCTATACATTCAACTAGCCATAAATAGCTGAAGGATATTGCATAAATAATCTCTGGGCTGATCAGTGAGGCTTCTGTACCTTTTTTGGCCAGGTAAGCTATCATTTCATTTTCCTATACACCCTCATTTCAGGCTCACATTAAATGATCTCTGTGGTTTGTTCTTTCATTAATATCTTATAAAATACTTCCTAATCAGTCTTGACTGAGTGAAGCAATGGATATGACAGCAGCTATGTGTATGAAAGTGGTATGCATATGCGCAGATTCACTTATTTGTCAGTTTTTCTCTAGAAGACATCTCTGTGACTAATCACTGTATCACAGTAAATCAGCACAGTATATTTTTCAAGTATACACCCTGATTACATTTTTACAGTTGTTAATGAACTGTGTGAATAGTTTTGTCTAAAAAGCTATATATTTTTATTTTTGTGAATTACATCACTCTCAGATTTATAGTATGCCTATTGATTTGTTTGAGATTTTTATTTTTATATAAGAAATGGAATCTGACTTTTAGAGACCCGTTTCTAACTTGTTTTTTGGACTGCTTTAGAATTGTTAAATTCTGGATTATTTAATAATTAATTAGATCTAGATCTTGATTATAATAATCAAGATTCTGAGCTTAGAATTAATTATACAATATAATTAATTCTAAGCTCAGAGTTAGATAAATAAACTAGAAGGTTAGCGCTTAGACAGTTGTTAGTTACCATATAATGTGGTAGATAATAAAGTAAGTGATGGTTACAGTAAGAATTTTTTTTTATTGATGTTAAATTTATTACTCAGGCACCTACATTGAAATTATAAGTTTCATGAAATTATTTACTAAAATTTCCTTTTTATGGTGATTTCTTTTATTTTCCCCTTGTCCAGTATCATTCTGTGTTGGGTCATAGCCCACATCTCATTTTATTATTTCATCCTCCCTGTACATTACATCCATGAACAGACAGTGGGTCTTAGACTACCATCCTATTCTGTCCTACACTTCTCCATAATCCTTCTACTTTCATACTATTATATAATCCTTAACTGTGCCTGCTTACCTTTTCCTTGGTCATCCTTTCAATCTCTTTCCATTTATCCAGTTCTCATTATCACAATATCCCTATATTTCTGAGTCTTACTTTCTACTTTCTTCTTACACACTGTATTTGTGACAGCCCTTGCTTTACATTTCTCACATGATATCTCTTCATCTTCTACTTTCTTACAACACCTCTTAGATTGTATAATGATAGAAACTAAATTAATATTTTGGAAAAAATCATATTTTTTATATTAAATAAATTTAATTTAATAAATACATTAATTTTATTTCATTAAATTATTTTTTTATCAGATTCAGTTTTTTTTTAAACTTAAAAAAAGCAAGTAATTTTAACTTTCATTTAAGTATAAACCAAATTAAAAAAAAAAAAATTGCTTGGATTCCTCTATTCAATAAATATAGATTTGGATTTATCCTTTTCAAGTAAACATATTGTAAAATTTAATGTATTGTGATACGATTTGCTATTACTACAACAGTTTTTCTTTTTGCGCAACTTGTTTCATCCTATGAGGTACAGGATCTTTAAAAATATTTTTATTTTGCACTTTTGTAGTGTTAGAAGCAGGTGATGTGAAGACACTGCTTGAACAGTTTGAAGCATCTGAGGCTGTGAATACATCATGCAAAGAAGTAGATGAAGAATTGAATATGAATCACCAAACCATTCGAGATTCTCTTCCTAAAGAGGTCATAGACAGGATAAAGGTAATGAATTAGCATCTTTAGTCTTGATTCCTCAAGACTATTATTATTATTATTATTAATATGCCATTAAAATATGGATTATTTTTATTAATATGCCATTCTTTAACCAGTACTACATTGTTATTGTGAGATTTTGGTTACATTACTGCAATTGGTGTTGAAATTATATTTTACTCCATCTTAATTTAATGGCAAGTTAAATTCTGTTTGTTGGATAATTTGAGGCAAATCATGTGTAGTTATGAGAAATATTTTGTTACGAGTTGCTAGTAGGATTGATCTTTAGATAAAAGAGTAATATCTCTTTAAAATAACAAAATAACTTATCTCTTTAAAATAAAGGCACAATGTGTCTTTAATAACTGACACATTGACATTAGATAATAATAGTGACATATTTTGGAAAATGATAGCTGTTAGTTTTTGACAGTTTCATTAACGCTTTCACTGCAGATGATGTACCAGTGGTTGTGCATGTTGGTCTTATTCTTCTATAGTAGAAAAATGTTACATTTATCTAGATAAGTACACCAGTTAAAAAACTTAATTTTTTTTTTTTGAAAGGGAGCAGAAAAATTAATTACAATATCATGTGTATTTTTATATAGTAAGGTTAATTATTATTATTAATAATTATAATTTTGGCTGACATTTTGAAAATTGTGTTTTGATATTTGAAAAAAAATATTTTTGATGTATTTAGTTTTAATGATGCATGTTACAGAGGGAAATATTCCCATTAAATTACATATCATTTTTGTTAGGTTATAGAACATAGTGTTAGTGTTATAGAACATAGGTTGTTATGTCATAGTTTCAATTATTGCCATTGTACATAAGTTGTTATATATTTTGATAAGTTTTTCTATATTTCCTGTTTGAAGTAAACGAAAGAATTTTTACTTTATTGGTTAACCATATCAATTACTTTCATGATCATATATTTCACTATCAACAAGTAGATTCAGCAGAAAACAAAATGTTAGTTGTCATATTTTTTCACTTTTTGTTTCCCCATTTTTTGGCAAGTTTAATGGTGTTGTAATTCATTTGGATATTGTTATTTTGTGAAACTTAGCTTTTCTGTGGAATTAAAAATGTATTTGTGTTAATGTTGATTGCTTCAAGGAAGCCTTTTTTGGGATTTCTTTAAAAAGTTCCAAAGAATTCTTTATAAAATAATAAGTATATACAATTTCTTTTATATGTCATTTGTTGGTTATTTTTTAATCTTGTAACATAATTTTTCTTTTACTCTCACTAACTGTGGATGATATTTATTTCAGCTTTTTTGTTCATTGTTTACTGTTAGGCATTCTATAATAATCGTTGGGATTTCTTGTATTGTATGTTTTTCTTACTGCTAAAAAAAAATTTCTAAAGTTATATAGAGTGGGCCAAATAAAACCAGCTTCAGGAAATAAAAACTTAAAAACGAAAAGCAAAATGTAATATTTTACTTAACATTTATTGATTCTCTATTACAGTGCTTTTGAGAAAAGAAATGTTTACAATATTGCAATCCATTTTAAAGTCTGTTAAAATGCTCACCAACAGCCATTATTCAAAGTCCAGGATGGTGGGTCATGTTCAGACTAACTTTCTGCAATTCTCCTACTGGAGTCCTGGCAATCTCTTGTCTTTCAGCTCTTCCAATGTCTGTGGGTTTTTCTTGTAAACTATCCCTTTCAGATAGCTCCAGAGATAAATATCACATGGTGATAAGTCTGGAGATAACGCGGCCACAAGGCCTTACTGAGAAATGTGGCAGGTCTTGTTGGAAGTATCCATAAGAAAGTTATGGATAAGTTGTCAAGTTATGCATAAATTTTTTGTACAGTCATAAATATACCTTTGTATTAACAGTCTCCTTAAAAAATATTGGTCTGATGATCGAGCTTCCAAAAATTCACACCAATACCAATTTTTAAATCACGGACTGGTTTCTGATGGGTTTCATTTGGGTATTGTGGTAACCCAATGCTGCATATTCTGAGAATTAATGTAGCTTAATAAATGGAACCACACTTCATCTGTTGAAAGGATCAAGAAATCGTTAACTAATATTCTGTAAGAGTCACTGGCAGTAATTTATTCATTTACTTCTATCATGTTGTTTTAATTCACGCAAAACACTCGCATGATAGGCTTTCATTTATAATCTGTGAAATATATGCTGACATGATGTTCAAGAAACTTCTTTTGTTGAACTAATCGTTGTGTTGATTTGTAAGGACTTCTTTCTATATGATTCACTTTTTCACTAAATCTAGAATTGTTGATTTTATGGGAACATTACTTCTTGGATATGTCGGTTGAAACTTTTCATAAACCAAATTTATTGATGTTATATGAACATATTCCTTCTCAATGAAAACATGCTACTCAGTTGAATACCCATGATGCACAAATGCTACAGACTCTCACTGAACAGGAGGGAAATAGTAAAGTTTGTAAGTGAATCAATGACCTTAAAGTAATACTCATATGCAACAAATTCACTATCTTCTGACAGGTGTGTCAGAAGGTGCTGTGTCTGACAGCTGAGACCAGTTTTATATGGCCCACTCATTATAACTTGCCATGTGAATTATTTACTAATAATAATGAAATTTTCACAATTATATTTTGTGAATATTTTCTGTAGGATTATGACAGTGCTAGGAAGGGCAGAAAGTAAGTCAAATCAGTAGAAATAATAATAATGATTTCTCCAGTATATTATTTTTGGATTTGGAACTATTACCGATCTTTTAAAGTGGCTTGTGAATTTGGGGTGGTTTTTTTTTTTAGAATTTCAGACTAAATTTTCATAAAACAACAAATTCAGTCCATGTCTGCTAAAACTGATCTTTTGTTATCTTCTTTGAATTAAGCTATTAAATTTTCACTATTTCATTATGAATTTGTAGTATCATAGTATAATGTTAATTTCTTTTCTTTGATTTAGATGGGATTATTTATGTAAATAATAATTTTTTAATGTTTGTTACCACACTAATTAGATAATTTTCAATTCTTAAAGTAGTGAAATCCCATTTAAATCAGTAGCACAATTGTCATGAAAACTGCCTGAAAAAAATTTGAAGTATGATAAAACACAGCTTTGTATATCAACTGTGAAATAAAAGCAAGTTACATAAAAGAAGGTTATTTATGATAACTTAAATTTAAATTCATTAAAGTTAATTTTAAGTGACATCTCTTTTGGTTCCATTCTACTACCTCAGCACTCATATTTGTGTGTTATGATACTAGCAACATTTCTATACAAAAATATTTGAACAGCATCATCTTCATTTTTTAAGTGATCTGCACGAAAAAAGCCAATTTCTGTGATCCTGGCAATGTCATCAAAGAAGATTATTTTTGATGGTTATTCTATAGTAACCATCAAATGTACTGGGAAAACTAATGTATGCTGTGACTACTCTTAACATAACAACAACTATTAGGTTGCATAACAGTTTTCATTGTAGTAGAAACTGAACATATTAATCCAGTATTGCACTGTAACCTAACTTTATATTAATTTTTGTTACAATAAATCTAAGCTCTATTCATTTTAGTGCAGGAATCATCTAAAAGAAAGTCTCTCTTTTTTATTTAAAGATATTATTTTTTATATTAATAAAACAATTCCTTATTATTTATTGTTTTTTTTAACTTGTGTAAATTAACTTTTTTAAGGCATCTACACGAAAGAAGTCAATTTCTGTGATACCAGCAATGCCATCAAAAAAGATAAGTCGAACCATTACTCGTATGCAGGATGCAGCAATGACACTTAATCGAAATAAACTGCTTAAGTTGGTTAGTTTATATTCAATTGAGATTTTACTTTAAAAATATTTACTAAATTTGTTCTTTCTAGCATAATTAAAAATCTGTACTTTCAGCATAAAAAAATGTGATTTAATTCTTTTTAGTTTCAAAATTTGTTTACCAAATTGCCACTTGTTGGTTTTTTGCATGGAGTGTTGATTCTATTACATCAAGTAATTGTACCATTGTATGCTTGTTGTGTGACTGTTCTTTTTTCTGAAGTTTTTTTATTTATATTATAATAGCATATATATTAGTTTCTGTTTATAATATGTATATATTGTAGAATGAATACTCACAACATGCACAAGACTAGTTTTAAATAAAATCAACTTTTAATAGAATTTAAACAACAAACCATAAAAAGCTCTATGTCTGTCTATCTGTCTCCTTCCTCCATCTCACCCCTCTATTTCATTCTAACATTAAATAACAGTGTAACCCCCCGGGTATATGCATACCTATGGTCTGTGATATGATATTACCACCAACATATCAAGAGAAGGAACTAAAAGATTGTATTTGGGCTTGGCTAATGAGCAGTCACATCACAGCTAATTGGTAGGAATGTGAGATCAGATCATAGCTAAACCACAGTGGAACTTAGATTATTCAAGAATAAAAACCACTTCAATTATGATTAACCAAGAAAATTTATGACTACTATAATATTTGTAATTTATTTATTGTTTATAAATATTATGACCGGACAGGCTGTGATTATCTTTGAATGATGACAACATTATTTACAAGGTAGTCAATTGTGATTACATGATTCATATTAATAGACAAATCCAATGAAGATATTTCATTAGAAACTGAGAGTGCCTTAAATATTACAGATAAGCCTAATTTAACAACTAGGCTTATTTTATCATTCAAAGTTGAAGATAAGAATAACTTGGAAAATGAGAAACTTGAAGGTGAATTGTGTGTTGTGAATTGTTTTTGAAATAGTGGATATTGTCATGAAAGATGTTTTATTTATATTTTTATTATGTAAGTTGTGCAGTTTTGAAGAACATTTATGGGAGTGTTTGTTTTTAATTTAATTCTTTTAGAACTGGGTTTTTTTGTAATAAAAATACGAAATTTACATAAAAAAATTAATATCTGGTTGGTCATTTATAAATATCTAAATAATTATATTACAGTTTAAAATAAATTAGCAACTAAAAATAGTGCAGTTTGCAAGTAAGATGCTCATAATTTTTTTAATTTCATTTTTCTTGCTCTTTTGCCTTAATATGTGGTGATTTAGCTATATTTTACAGTTTATTTGGGGATGGGGATTATTAATAATAATGACAACAGTGATGTCAACAGTTATTATATTTTACTGGCTGTCTGAGAATTATCTGAACAACTTTGATATTTAGTAAATCATGTATTTATTAAGATAAAAAAATGGGTTGCAAGAATTTAGAAAAATTAAAACAGAAAGTTTTTTTATTCTTGTAATCAAAGACATTCATAGTATGCACCATTAGTAATTCGCAAAATATACAACCGGTAATCAATTTCATGCCCTGTTAGTTGTAATTTATTCACAACTGTGAGTTCAAACCCGTTAACAATCCTCTCTAAGGTTATGAATATTCACTACACAAGTTTTGTGTATATTATCCTTGATGAAACCCAATAGGAAAAACTCACATGGAATTATATCTGGTGATCGAGATGGTTAAGCAATCGGTCCTTCACATCCACTCCAGCAGTTTGGGAAGATGTTGTTGAGGGATTCAATGCACTAATAAACCCTGATGTGGTGGTGCTCTATCTTGTTGAAAAATGATTTTGGATTGTAACTCTTCAAGGTGAGGGTAAACAAAACCTTCTAACAAGTCTATACAGCAATTAGCATCAACTGCTGTTTCCGCAAAGAAAAAAAGGTCCAGTCACACGATTGCAAAGCAGTCTGCACCAAACATTAATTTTTAGACTATATATAATACAGTCAATTGTAACATGTGGGTTCTCTGATACCCATATTTGAATGTTCTGAGTGTTTACTTTCCCAGACATGTGAGATATAGTCTTGTCTGAGAACGTAACCTTTTTAAGATAACAATCATAATTTTCAATTCTTTCAATCATTGCCACAGCAAATTCCTTTCTAGCACGGTGATCTTGTGGTGTAATGTGCTGAAATATTTGTAATTTTTAAGGATGGAATTTTATAATTTTTTCAAAATGTTGTGAACGGTAGCTTGCAGAAAATTTAACTCACGTGCTACACTTCAAGTCGACTTCCGGGGGCTGTGAACAAAATACTGATGAATGATCTCCATTTTTCATCTGATGTTCTAGGCCTGCCTGCATTCCAGTTTCTTAACAATTTATCATATCATGAATGAATACTTCTAGAGGTTTGCTGTAAGTTATACATATTTCTAAAATTATGTCGAACTTGTATATCTGCTTTTACTTCAATAAACCACTCTACGCATTGTGCTTTTCATCTGCAGATTCATCGTGGCTGATGTATGTGGTTATGTACGCTATCTAGTATTTGCCAAACGAAAATTTATGAGTTATCTGTTAAAGAGAACTCAACCATTCAATAGGACTATTATTTTTAAGACATCAAAGTTCAGATAATTCTTGGACACCCGGTATTATAAATATAATATTATTGTATAAAATTACAATATTAATTATTACATAATTATAATGATGATAATAATACATAATAAATAATAATGATACTATTGGCAATTTAAGAAAAAAAATAAAAAAGTTGGTTCTAAAATTTGTGAATACTAAAAAATAATTAATAAAAAATGACTCTTGAAGCTTGAAGATGTAGTTAGAGAAGCTTTTTCATATTCATTTTCTTCCTCACTGGTCTTGTACATGGGGAAGGGATGGATGATAGAGGAACTAATGCTTGTTGACTTGAAAACATGTGGTGGTTGTCATTAGAGAGCTTTGTTTATTGCTTTTTCAGACATAATCAGAGGACACCTGATTAATGAAAGTAAAAAATAAAAATTTTGTTATGTTAACATAAAAACTTTTAATATTGACAAAAATAAGTTCTTTTAGACGACTCATGAGAACAGTATAAGAAGTGTCTGTACAGCCCAAATCTTGGAACTAATGTTAACAGAAAAAGTAGTCAAGTGTACTATACTGGAGGTTGTCTTGTTTCTTGTATTCATTTGAAATATAGAATGAAAGTTGATACTATGGAATGACCACCAGAGCTAGCAAAAATTGAAATGGCAGTGTTGACAAAGTATTACTAAATTTTTCTGAATCTCATAATCTGGATTTTCCAGAGAAAAATAACAAAACCATTTATACACCACTATCCATTTATTTTAATATTTTATAATAATATTTGTTAGATACACACACATATATAATTTTTAGGTTGAATTTATTGAATAAACCTAAATTTTAAGTGGTATGTTTTCAGAATTAATGTTCATTATAGTTTTATATTATGTTCATTTTTATTTTACATGTCAAACTCCTAAGAAAGAAGATTAATTTTAATTCCAGGCATAAAAAAAACAGTGTGTGTGTAATAGATTTAAGAAAATGAGAAATGGGCAGTTGGTGGATGTGTGCACTATACTGCTTTTATTATTTCAAGAATACAATTTATTATTATTTATCTATTTATTCATTCTACAGGCATACTTCCAATTAATGAGATCATTATTATCACTTTTTTTTATGAGGATGAAATGACACAAAGATACCTGACTCTTATCAAATTAATAAAATTGTTTAGTCTCCAATAAAATTAATGTTAATGTACATAGTTTATTTATCTTGTTTGTCAGACCTTTGAATTACTGCGCTACATTTTGGCATACTGTTATTTAAAAAACGATTGCTTTTGTAATCATATTTGTTTTTATAATATTATTTCTTATTCAAAAATTTTGTTTGACAAATGGAGTTTATATAAAATAATAAATAGGTATAAGTCTCCTGGCAGGAATTCTTTTGCGTAAATCTTTTGCACCTGGAAGAATTATATCTCTGACAATTGATAATTTGTTATCCATGTTGGATGTCAGTTTTTTTTTATAATTAACATATAGCAGTTAATTACTATGATTGTTGTAACTTATTGTGATAATCAGATATTAAAATTATTTGTTCATTCAAATTAATATACCTTGTGTTATTTTTCAGACATATTTGTTCATCAGTATTTTATTAAACTAAAAACAAAGACTTTATGGTTAGATATCTAATACATTAAACTAATCTGGGGCTATTCATCAATAATATCTGGACCTTTCAGGTAGAAAAGGACTTGTGAATTATTGATAAGTGCTATTACTATTCATGAAATCCATTTGTTTAATTGAATTTTTTTTTTTACTAATGTAATAAAGTACATAGGAATAAAGATATTTGAAAATATTGTTATGACCTATTCATTAATATTAATGTATAATTTTATAGTAATAAATAAATATTCTCCATTACCCAATCATTATAAGTAAAGCCCATCAAATAAATAATAATAAATTATTTATATAGTAAAAAGTAAAATAGATGTTGTATTAATAAGTATGTTAAATTTCATTAACCTAAAACCAGTAATTAATAAATACTCACGTAATGTGCTTGAACTAAGCTAACTTACTAAATAAGACTTTTTTTAATATGTCTGTCAAAATTACATATTTAATTAAATTTTTTAATGCATTGCATTTGTGTTTTAAGGTGTCTAATGGTGAATCAGTGCAGTTGGACCATGACTATTGTAGTGGAACAGGATCTGAGGGGCTGGTCCCACCACCACGTAACTTTTATCAGACTGATGTTGCAGATTATACCTCGACCACTTATTCTCGTCTTCCAGACTATTATGTTGCTCTTGCTCCTCAGAAAGCATTGGAACCTTCAAAAGGAGGTGCCGATTGGGGGGAAAAAAATTCAAAAAAAGATTCTGGTTTAGAATCAGGTGATGTTAGTGATGCGAGTGAGGAAGTGCCTCCTTTGACAAAAACTATGTCTATGGTGTCTGTTTTAAAGCGAAATCATTTACCTCAAAAAGAACCTTCTGCTAGCATTGCTTCTACTGCTAATGTAATGACAGATACAAGCACCAGTTGTAAGCCTTCCCCTTGTGAGGATTCTGTGTTAGAATCCTCACAACCCATTGTTGTTAATCCTGAGCCTGTTCGTAAAAAGAAATTAAATTTAGAAGAATATCGTAGTCGGCGAGAAGAACGTGAACGTATTCGAAGTGAAGAAGATAGTAGAACTTGTTCACCAGATCTGTCATTTGGCTCATCACAGAGTTGTAACTCATCTGCTAAGATAGGTATGATCTTAATCATTTTTATTTATTTATTTTTTTTGGCTCTACTTTTAGCTTTATGTTTTAAATTAACTGATAAATCTTTTCTTATAAAAAGCTGTATTGAATTATATTTTATTTTTGTGCTACACTATTAAAAATATTTTAACAAAAAGGGTGTTTACAGTGCCTTAAGTAGTTATGAAAAGTCGTAATATTTAATTACTCTTGTAGTTTGTTAAACTTTGGTCATGAATATTAAAATGCTTGCCAGTAAAAAAAAATTTGGCATGAGAAACTAGATGTCATTCTAGTCTACAATAATTTAAAGCCATCATTAGTTAATATTATTTGCCTTATTTCAATTAGAAATAGGAATGTAATATTCATTATTATTCCAGTTGCATTTTCTGAAATGAATGTATGAAGTGTTTTCAGAAAGTTTCCATACTAAATCTAAAATACATGCGTACAAATATATATATATATATGGCCATTTGTAAATAAGATCAGCTTTTATATATATATATATATATATATAAATAAAGGGGATAGTGGCCAGAGGCCACTATCCCCTTTAAAACAGATTTTCTAAAGGCCATTTCAATATCCTGTGATTGTGCTCAGATATTTGTTCTACAATGTTAGAATGGTTCCTTTCACCTTCAATTTCTTTTTGAAGAGTTATGCAAGGTTCCTAGGGACTAGGTCAGTATAGTATTTTGGGTTTGGAATGATAGTTTTCTTCTTTTCTGCAGCATCATTTTTAGTGAGCTATGTTGTATTGTAACAGCCAGTTTCAGGTTCCCCACCCTGTCTTTTCCATTTTTCATTTTACATCCTTCAAACCCCTTGAAGCATACCAATAGAAACCAGAATTCATTGTCATGTCAAAAGGAACATCTTTGTAAACCATGTCCTTGTGTAAAAGAAAATTGTGCACCTTGTTACAAATCTGACTTGCTGTGATTTTGGGCTCCACTGTTATTTTGTGATATTGGGCTCTCTATTGTAATCATTTGTTTCTGAATCATAACATTAAATCAAACTTCCATTGTCTGTGATCCCAGATATGAAATTAAATTATTATTAGCCATTTTTTGAAACTCATGGCTTACTTATACATGCTTTTGATTGGGTGACAGAACTTTCCCTGCAATATGGCATATTTTCAATTTTTCAGATAGTTTTTTTTGTTCTGTAACTGATTTTGAAAATAGAGGTATAGCAAAAAATGCATACCTCTTATAAAACCTTTGTTTTGACTGAATGAATATCTATAAAAGTCTGATGAAGCGTTTTGGAAATCTGCTAGATTCTTTAAAAAAAAAAAAAAAAAAAAAGACTTAATGCAACCTGTTGCTCAGGTTTATCAGCGATTGTAGACTGGTACTAGTACAATATGAAATTATACTAACTGAATACATGCATATAATATGCTATCACTTGGTAAATTGAACAGGCTTGAAACTATCACTGCTAATGTTTGACATAGCTTCTCCGCTAGGCAATAATTGGAGTACAGTTTAGAAACTTTTATACCATCTTGTACTACAGAAATTTCTTTAAGATGAACTATTTTTTAACTGTCTACAAAAAAATTAAATTTCTTTTATTTTAATTCAACAAATTTTCAAAAATTTTATTGCATCACTATTTTTGATTTTGATATTTTGTATATGATAAGCACTCACCGTGTAGTGGCCAAAAAATATTTTTTTATATTTAAAAAAAAATTTTCTTTCTTGAGTAATAGACTATTTTCTAACTCTCCAACAGGTAAAAACAGCCATTTTCATTACATTTAGTGTACTCAAAATTAATTTTGTTACATAATCAAACCTTGTAATGATTACTGAAGTTATGTTTAAAAATTGTTGTTTTTAAAATTTTTGGCCCAAAATATATAACGAAGGGCTTAGTGTAACAGGCCTATGTTTTAACTTTTAACTCTTTGGTACTAGTAGTACTTATAAAAAAAAAACAAAATTGGACTGTTAGCAAATGTCCTTCATTAAAAAAAGTGGCCGCCAAATCTTACGATTTTGAAAATGTCTTATATTTTGGGCCCAAAAATGGCATGTGGGACAATGGCAAAAATCTGAAATGTTTATAGCAGTTAAGTACTTTAAAATCATATAAAATTTGTTTTGTTACTCAAATGGGTTGGTGAGTAATGAAACCAACGAAACTACTAAAAACACCATTCCTTCTAACCGTGAACAATGTATCCAAAAACTTCACAGCATGTATTTTTTCAGATAATAATGTAGGCCTTCTATACAAAATATTTTGATATGTCTATAATGAGATAGCTTATATTCCAGATAGTTTGTTACTTTAAGTATGACTCATCCACATAAACTCTTGTTTAAACATGAAAGCAAGTAAGTAGACTTGCAATGACATGAGTGTTTGCATAATCCTTAAATGTAAACATTGTAGAAGGCTTGGTTACTGTTTTGATTTCAATGTTGTATTGTAGCTAGTGTTAATACTGTGGTTAGGTAGTGTAACTGGTTTAAAAAGTAATTTTATTAATTAGAGAAATTTTTATTTTAGCTGTAGAGAAACTGGGATAAGACAAATTGAGGTACAGTTGGTAGTTTTATAATTTATACTACTAACTGTATTATTATTGTAAGAACCCTTGCATTTTATAAAAACCTATTATGGAATGTTCAGTTGGCATTCATACTGAAACGGTATGTCACAAATTGACTTACAATAGATCTTGAGTGTTGCACGATATTTTAGAGTTTACTGAACAGCAAATAACATTGATATCTGTAACTACTGAAACAAAAAAATCTCTTTTCATAAAACCGAATATTTAGATAAATATTCATATTAACGGGAAAAGTTGCTCTGACCCATTTAGCTGTCACACTAAACCAGTTAAGAAATGTAAATTATTGAAAATATAATATTAAAAATATAACAGTTATTTTCTGTTTAATAAGGATGTTCAAGAGACTGAAGAATACGTCAGTTGTCGTTATCAGGTAATCACAACACTCTCAGAAACAAGAACCTTTCACAGTTATGTTCCAACAAGTCAGAAATGTATTCTGAAAGTCAGGCGATTTGTTTCTGAATTAGAAACATTTATGTTAGTATCAGTACACAAGGACATTAGTGTTTCTAATTGCTTTATAGGAGATTTTTTTTTTTAAACTCCCCCAAGACGACCAGCCTACGCTAAAAAGCTTAACACAGTCGCCTCAGGGTTTCATAGCAGAGCAGTCTGCCCTCCCTAACTCGTCTGAACTCTGACATCCCATCGGGGTCTCCCGTGCATCCTCGAAAACATACTAATCACCTCTTCCGGTGATCAGAATTTTTCTCTGCAGGAGAGCACCCTTCCAGTCCCTATTATACCTGATCAAGACACACATTTCGTTTGCCCTTCACATTTACGCGTCCCCCCATGCACACCTCGAGGGTCCCCCTTGCCTACAACGGGAAGCTCCGACCCAACCCACTCTTGCGCGTGAGTAGGCCCGAACACCCTAGGCATAGAGGCTGCCCCCCTGGCCCCTACATGCATCAAGATGGATTTGTACTGTCCTCGATCCCCTACGCATTCCCATGACCCCTCATTACTTGTTGCGCCCTGTCTCCCTCGGCGCCAGCGGTAGAGCACCGCACACAATATCCCCCCACCTCATGTCCATCGGTATATCCGGCACCATAATCCAACAACAACATGAGAAAAGACACATAATACAATCATAAATTCCTAACCTAGCAAAGTACATTCACAACTACAAAAATAAAACACATTTCGACACCTCTGATGACATCGAGGGCCGTGTGCACGTCGGGGGAGTTCCTACTCCCTCTTCGCTGTTAGTACGAGACGAGCCACCCTCTCTACCACCCTCCATCCATTCTCACTCTGGAGCATGTGTCTGACGACGTTATCTGGGATCTGACGTCTCTCGTTCTCCCACCTGACACAGTCGAACCAGGTGTGTGTTCAGCTGTCGCACAGTACCTGCAACCCGCCGTTCTCCTCCTTTTGAAGCGTTGCAAATAGCTATCAAAGTTCCCATGGCCCGAAAGTAGTTGAGTGAGGTAGTATCCAACTTCACCAAGCTTACGTCCCATACAAGCACTCTCGTCCGGAATCAGACGCATAGTCCACCGTCCTACCTGGCTCGCCTCCCACCGTTGCTGCCAGATGGCCATGATCTGCGCTCTTGCATTCTCTCTGTTTACACCTTCAAACCGCAAGCATCGTTCCTCCACTAATAGGTGTATTGGCAGCGTTCCCGTAATGACGCAGATCGCATCATAGGAGATCGTCCTGTAGGCACATGTCACCCGCAGAAGCAGCCTCCTATGAGTGGCCTCCAGCTTCCTCCTGTACTTCTGAACCGCCACTGCCCTTTTCCATGCAGGGGCCGCATGCAATAGGACTGATGTCACGGTTGCAGCTATGACTCGTCGACGTTTCTCTCGTGGCCCTACTGTGTTCGCCATCAGCCTCGAGATAGCCCTCAGCTGTTGTTCTGTCTTCTTTATTGCTTTCTCTTCATGGCGCTTGTCCATCCAGACCCCGAGGCATTTGGCATTCGAGACTTGGCTTATCTCTGCAACATCGATGGTGAAGCGCATCTCCCTTAGCTGGCGTCGACCTGCAAGCACCAGCGCCTCTGACTTTTCTGGTGCTATTTGCAGACCGTGAGTCACCGTCCAATAGTGCACCATTGCCAAGGCAATGTTTCCCTTGACCTCCACCTGCCTCTCATCCCTTCTTTTGATCAGTAAGGCCAGGTCGTCTGTGAATCCGAAGACTTCAACCCCTTCCGGATAAGCCTGGCAAAGAACTCCATCATATGTGATGTTCCACAAGAGAGGGGCCAGCACAGAGCCTTGCGGGACCCCCGCTCGCATCTGAAATACCCGTTCGCCACTATCCGTGAACGTGCACACTTCCCTGTCACTTAAGTAGTAACTAATGATCGCTAGAAGTTGTCCGGAGACTCCTTTCGCCCTCAACGCCTGCCCGATGACCTCCCATGGCAAGCTGTTGAAGGCGTTCCGGACATCCAACAGTATCAAGGCCGGGATCGCTCTTGTCTGCTGCGTCGACAGAGTACATCACTTCATGAAATGCGTGGTCCGCTGACATGCCCTTCCGGAATCCAAATTGACGAGGGGAGAGTTCCCCTTGCTCCTGTACCTCTGCCAAGAGCCGCCTTTCCACGACATGTTCATACATCTTGCCCAGTGTACTGAGTAAGCACACTGGATGGAAAGATCCTGGCTGGTCTGGATTACTCCCCGGCTTGGGTAGAAGTACCAAGCGTGCCTTCTTCCAGCATGATGGGAAAGCACCCCGCGTGTAGGCCTGGTTAAAACAGTTCAGCACCGTCCACGGGAATGCCCCCATCACCATCTTGGCCACCTCTCCTGGAATTCTATCTGGCCCCGGACTTTTCTTAGGGTTGAGCGCTGCCGCTGCTCCCTCCAGCTCCTGAAGCGAGATTCGCCTTGGCTCTCCTATTGGCGTCGTCTGCCACTCGACGGCCGGTAGTCTGTGGAAGAGTGATTCCACTACTCCGCCGATCTGCTCTCCTGGGATGACTGACAGTCTCCTTCCCGGCTTTTTGGTGATAAGCTTATACGCTTGTCCCCAAGGATCTTCTTGCAGCTGGTCAAGGAGAAGCTTTCACGACTCAGTCTTCGCTCTCCAAATCTCTCGCCTCAGCTTTTCCTAGACTCTCGGAGCTGTTGAGTCAGCTCTTCTACGTCATTTCTATCCAGTGCTCTACTCTGTAGACGGCGACGTGCCCGTTGCACGTCCGCCCTTACTCCCCTGACTTAATAAACCTTCTTGGGGCGTCTTGCTTCTTGAAGTTCAAGGTGGCAGGCCTCCTGGACTGCTGCATCCAGCTCCTCAGGTTCCCACCTGCGATCCTCATTGAATACTTTCGTGAGCCTCCCCTTCAGCTTCTCGAGATGTACTCTGTCAAGGTACCACGTTGCTTGCCTTCTGGCTGGAAGTGGGTCACTCAACTCTACCCACAATCCCCTTTGGTCGCTCCCTAAGTCATCTGCCAGCACTGCGCACTCCTGTAACAGGTGAAGCCACCGTTTTTGAAGCGCATGCGTGGTCAAGGACCGACCCTCGTTCTCCTCTCCAGAAGGTGGGGGTGTCATTATTGAGGCATTCTGTTCTCATTATTAGGTAATCACAGCAGTTGCAGAAACAAGAACCTTTCACAGTTATGTTCCAACAAGTCAGAAGCGTATTCTGAAAGTCCAGGCTACCTCTGAATCAGAAACATTTACTTTAGTATCAGTACACAAGGACATTAGTGTTTCTGATTGCTTTATAGGTTTACCAAAATCAAAATGTAAAACTCTTGTCTGTTGCGTATACGATGGCAAGCGTTGGTTAGGCAAAATACCTGTCAGGAACCTGATGATATATGCATGTTGTTCTTCTTATGTTCAAAAAGTGATGAAAATGGTTGTTTTTACTTGTTGGCAAGTTAGAAAATAGTCTATTACTCAAGAAAAAAATTTTTAAAAATATAAAAAAATATTTTTAGGCCATTACAATGTGGGTAGTTAGTTATATCAAAATCACAAATAGTGATGTACTCACTGATCATTTTTGGAATTAAAACGGAATTCTTCCCTTCATTTTCAACAGTAAAAATTTAATTTAAATATGTTTGTAAATCCATTGAAGATGATGAGCACCTCATTGATGTCCATCCGAAATTGTCACAAAAATCTACAGTGTCACATTAAATGTACTGTTGCTGACATTACAAACTTCTTAGACTGTGCCCACTAGTTTTTCACATTGTTTTGGGTATGATAAAGCTTTCTTTTTGATGGGTGCCATTTGTTAACAGTTGATCAAAAATGCATTTGACTGAACATATCGTAAGAGTGTTTAGACTTATTAAATAGAATTCCACCGAACTTCTTTGATGTTTTATAACAGTTGATGAAACATAGATTCATCATTTTACATTAGGGACCAAACAGTGAATTAGAGCAGGTGAAAGTGTGGCTAAGAAAACAAAAACAATTCCATTTCCAGGAAAAGTCATGGCCACAGTTTTTTTTTTAATTTTAATGGTGTGGTGTTCATAGACTCCCTGGGAAAAGGCAATACTGTCATTGGGAAGTATTATGCTTCAGGACTAGACCAATTGAATGGTGTACCAAATTCAGGCTATAAATGTCCATATCTAGCCAAAAAGAAAGTGCTCTTTCTTTTGCCTGATAATGCATTTGCACACATGTCTCAGGTTGTTGCTGCAAAACGTTTTGATCTATGCTTCAAAGTTCTTCCACATTTGCCAAAGAAGAGGCTTGCTGAGCAAAGGTTCATTTCAAATTATAAAGTCAAAGCTGAGATAACAAGCTTATTTTGCCAAGTTGGACAAGTTGCATTATGCTGAGGGTATTAAAAAGTTGGAATGTTGTTGGTCTAAATGTATCACATTTTAAGGTGACTGTTAAAAAATAAAAATTTATAAAAAGGTTTTTGTTTTTTGTCAGGCCAAGAAGTTTCTGACTGACCCTTGTACACTATTAGAATATAGAGTAAATTTAAATAAAGTAAAGTAAAGTAAAGAAATGTCTGCTTCATTTAATTTCTTGGAATGAAGTAGAAAGAAAATCTTTGGTGTTCAATAAGATGTGATTGGAGGAGGTACAATATTTTTGTTACTGTCATTCTGTAAGTGGTTGTAAAATATATCTTATCAAAGACTAACTTTTCTGTTTTGTAACATAAATTAGAACAAGCAAAACTAAATTTTTTAAAATATATATATATTAAAACAAGCATAAAATATTAAAATTTGAATAAGCTATTTTTGTCTTTAATTTGATTAATATAGAAATACAGACAATTATAGTGAGAAAGCAAAGCCATTATCCTTAATAATCATTATTTGTTTAGTTTAAAAATGTACTCGATACTTTTTTGGTAATAGTTCTAAAAATGTGATTCATTAAAATTACATAATGTAGTTTCTTATCAAATAAAATAAAAGTCACATATCTCATCAGTGAGAAGTTACAGAAATTAGATTCATGACTCGTTTTATTGCGTGTTTTTTCCAAGTAATTTGAGACAAAAACTGACTTTTTTAGTTAGCAATAAAGAAAAGTAGCACTTAATTTTTACTGATGCAAGTTAAATTTAAAGCTACAGTTTAGGAAATTGATGAAAAACTATTTTTCCCTCAAACAAATATTCTTATTTATATTTTTTAGTATGTTAGCTTTTAGCCTTGTTATTAAAGGTTAATTTTTTAATTTTGATTTAGAACGTGTGGGAAATGGGTTTTTTATACGTATTTATTATTTATAATTGTAAATATTGTTTAACTACAACTATTGACCATCAATAGTTATAATAAAACGTTATAAAGCTGTAAACGCTATAAAGCATTTACAGTTTAAGCTGCAGTACATTCACTGCAACTTTCAAAATAATTTCCTTGAACCTTTAAATTATCACAGCTCCGTGATCAATTAATAGGGTAGTTCAATCTCCTTGCCGAGTGTAAAATGTGGTAGCAGCATTGGTAAATGTTGTGTGTAATGTTTACAAGTATTAATGTTGAGACATTTTAATACACATCATTTATGCAATCTGATTACATTATTCCAGTAAAAGCAGTTGTTTATAGAAAATATTTTTTCAAAATGAAAAGTACACCTAACCTAATGAAAAAAATGATACATTTCACCTAATGAAAAAAATTATACCTTGAAAATATACATAAACTTGAAAAAAATTGTTTTTTTTTTTTTTTTAATACATAAATATATATATGTATCCTAAAGTATAAGAGTATCCTCCAGTTGATCAGCTCATGTATTGCATTTGTTTAAGTAACATATTCTTGTATTGAACTTTGTAACATTGAATTTTTGCTGTTTTCTTCTCTAGTTTCATCACTGTTTTTGTACAACCAGTGTTATAAACATTATCAACATGTTTAATTAACATTAACATTATTTTTAAACATTATCTTTGTATAAAAAGGTTAAAATGTAAACGTATGTTTTAATATGTATGTACTTAACAAGTCACATTTATACACCAACTTATAAACTTAATCTGTTGAAACTGATATAAGAAAGACTCTTTCTGCTACTTGCATTAAGATAAATTTCTGGATACAGTAATGTATATATATATATACTAACAAAAAAAAACAACTTTTTTTCAAGGTTAGGTGTACGAGATAAAAATATAGAAAGTGTATTTGGTTATTGAAATATATAGTCAAAATGCATAAAATATTTTTCATTTTAAAAATAAAAAAGTAATCTTCTTTATAGTCATTACTTGTTCAGCCATACTTGGCCATACTTGTTCAGTTTACTGTGTCCATATTGTGCTATTAAAAAAAAAAAAAATTAAAATAATTTTCTTCAGTGAGAATTATGTTAATTCTGCATCCATTTTTCAGTTTTTATTTTGTTTGCTTGACAAGATTATTCTTTAAATAATCCCATCAAGCATTTATTTGAAATTTTTCTTGTCTCAACTGGATCTTCTATTTCAATAGCTTCTTTACATGTACAACTGTGAAATTGCCAGTCTACAATGCAATCTTTGGTTTGCAAATTTTCTATTACATCTATTTCTGATATTTTATTGCATTAAAGTTTATAAGATAAAATGAATGTATGATTATTAAGTAGACGTTTAGAAATTTTGTTTGTTACTTTTTTGGTCATATATTTTTTGATTACTTATGTTATTCAGTTTTCAGAAAACAACAATATTAACAAATTTATCATAGCACACATATGAGGTCTGTAAATAAAGTAATGAGGCTAGTTTTTTTTTGTAGCCAAAGTGGCAACACTGTAAAGTTACTAGTAAACATATGGTTATATGAAGAGCTGATTTATATTAGGTATTTATATTTTTAGTCTACTGTTGACATGTGAGATGTGTCACAATTTTTGTTGTGCATTACAAAAATGAGTGATACTAATTATGAGCAACATTGTACAATCAAGTTTTGTGTTAAACTCTGTGAGAATGCTACTGAAACATTTTCAAAATTGAAAAGGGAGTATGGAGATGATGCTCTCTCACAAGCCCAAGTTTTTAGGTGTTTTAAAGCATTTTCAGATGGCCGGGAATCAATTGCAGATGATCCACGCTCTGGAAGACTATTAATGTCAAAAAGTGACGACAGTGTTGAGCAAATCAGAGACTTGATATGGTACGGCTGGTGATTAACTGTCAGAATGATTGCAGAACAATTGAATTTGAACCATACCAGTCCATCAAATTTTGACAAATGAATTGGACATGAAAGAAGTTCATGCAAAATTGGTCCCAAAAAACCTCACTGTTGAACAGAAAAACATCAGGGTGGAAGTGTGCTGCGATTTTGTAGGGCGAATTGAAACTGATCCTGATGTTCTAAAAAATGTTATTACTGGTGATGAAAGTTGGATATTTGAGTATGACCCAGAAACAAAACGTCAGAGCAAGTTGTGGCACACTTCAAACTCACCATGTCCCAAAAAAGCAAAAATGAGCAAATCAAAACCATGCTAATTTGTTTCTTTGATAGTAATGGCATTGTCCGTAAGGAGTTTTTGCCTAAAGGACAGACTGTAAATCAATATGTTTACCGAGAAATTTTTGAATGACTGCGGAAAAGAGTTGCCTTGTGAGACCCGCCATCAAAGACAACTGTGTGCTGCATCATGACAATGCACCTTGTCACACTGCACTCTTGATTAATGAGTTTTTGGCAAAGAAAAACATTCCTGTAGTTCCTCAACTACCTTATTCACCTGACTTGAGTCAATGCAACTTTTTCCTGTTCCTGACTTTAAAAAACCTTTACATTCCATGCAAATGATATTAAGGTGGTTTTAAATTTGCTAACATTTACAAAGTTTTCATTTTCATTTAAATTAAAAAATAAATAAATCGTTCAAAATAAACTTTGTATGTCCATTTTTGGGTTATGTAATGGATTTTTTTAATATCAATATTCAGCTTTTGTTTACAGTGGGGAGTGAGCAGATATACCTGAAAACAACCATCTTGATTTTTGTTTTATTCAGGGTGTTCCACAAAGAAATGGAAACTTTCAGGACATGTTCTACTGGAAAATAATGAAAAAAGTTCATATAAACACAGGTCTGGAAATGCTTTGTTTTCGAGTTACGGCTAGTGAAAGATTTCACCTGGATTTCAGCTCTTATAATAAAAATAAGCACCACTCCAATTTTTGGAACCTGAATTGAGGAATAAAGTTAGTGGGTTTTTATGTAATTTGAACTGGGAAGTAGGATAAAACAGATCCCAGAACTGTAACTCCAGTAGTTTTTTAAGATATCATGTAAAACACAAAATTTGGTGTGGAAAAAAGCAAGGTTTTTTAGATTTGTAGTATAATAGCTTTATTAAATGCAGAAGATTTAGTAACAAAACTTGTAGAGAATTTAATTCTGAGAAAATTAATGTAAATACTGCCAATAAAAAGTAAAAAAAACCTTTTAAAAATCTGTGTTGTATTGAAGTAAAACAGATGAAAGAAAGACAGAAAATCATATTCTTTCTGTACCTAATAAGCATTCTTTTGAAAAATAGAAATGCTAATTACTGAAAATAAGAAATACAAAATCTATAAAACAATATTTTAGTTATGCAAGAGGTCTGTTCAGAAAGTTACCAAACTTTATTTTTTAAGCTTTATTATTAATTTTTCAGATTATTGGTCCTTCTTCCCTTCAAAGTACTCACATCTCCTATTCACACACTTTTCCCTGTGGTGTTTCTACTTCGCGAAGCAGTCCTTGATAGCTTCATTTAAATGACCAATTTGCTTTAATGTCTTCAGTAGTCTCAAAACAGTGTCCTTTCATCATTAATTTTAATTTCATAAATAAGAAAAAATTGCTAGGAGCCAGGTTTGGTGAGCAGGGAGACTGTGGGAGGACAGTCATATGATTTTTGGCTCAAAACTGATGAATTGACAAAGCTGAGTAGAGGTACAGTGTTGTGGTGAAGGAACCATGACTTGTTTCACCACAACTCTGGTCTCTTTTTGTGAATTTTTTCATGCAACTATTGTATAACACATTATACAAGGTTAGAACACCTGGTACATTGTCTCACCTTGAGGCAAGAATTCAAAATGCACATGTTACATTAAAATTGAAAAAACAGAGCATCACTTTGATATTGGATTGAGATTGACGTGCTTTCTTGGGGCATGGGGATCCATTGTGATGATTGAACTTTTGTCTCGTCGTTACAGCTGTAAACCCAGCCTTCATTTCTCATTACGATCCTTTGCGTGAATGTTTCATTGTCATTGGCTTGTTTAAGAAGTTGCTGACAAACATCCACGCGATGTTCTTTCTGCTCTTCAGTCATCAAACAAGGAACAAACTTTACTGCAATAAAATAATACTAAAGAAGACTTATTCATTAAAATATGAAATGATACAGAAAGCCACTGGAAATATTGTTTGTCAGAGTGCTGTGTACATTGTAAAGGAGAGAATTTTGAACAATTTTGAAACAGGTTTGTTATTCTGTTACCATTTATTATTTCATGTATTTTTTTCCTTGTTTTGCTATACCAAGAATAATTTTTATTAAGTACATAAAGAATAATATGACTTCCTATCAGTTTTTCATCAGTTTGCTTCAATAAAAACCCGATTTAAAAAATTTTTTATTTACGTTTTATTGGCTGTATTTTCATTAATTTTCTCAGAATTAAATTCTCTATAAGTTATGTTACTAAATCTTCAACATTTATTATCCATTTAACAAAGCTATTTTACTGCAAACCTAAAATAACTTATTTTTGACATCAAATTTTGTGTTTTACATAAGCTATCTTAAGACTACTGGAGTTATAGTTCTGGGACCTGTTTTAACCTAATTCCCAGCTCCTATTACATTAGAAATCACCAACTTTACTAATTCAGATCCAAAAAATTACAGGAGGGCTGTTTATTATTAGAAAAACTGAAATCTTGGGGAAATCTTTAGCTAGAAATAACTAAAAAACAAAACATTTCTATACTTATGTTTTTATGAATTTTTTTCAGTACAGGAAGTATTGTGATTGCAAAAAATTTCAGATTTCAACGTAAATATCCATTTTGACTAGCTTTGGCGTGATGTTTGTACATACATATGTATTTCCCTTAACTCAAAAACAATTAGCCGTAGGATGTTGAAATTTTGGGATTTATGATTGTTGTGACATCTAGTTATGCCCCTCCTCTTTTGATTGCAATCGATTGGACCAAAATCCAAATTTTTGGGATTTTGAACTTTTTCTTAATTGCAGTAATAAGTCCTCATTGAGAGCATTTAAACAACTGGTACATATTTTCATTGGTTCCAGAGTTATAGCCAAATAAAATTTTAATTAATGAAACATAGGATCTTACAAGGGGAAGGCACATCAGTTCAAATCAGACTTCATCTCTTTTTTTTTTTTAACATAAATATACTGATTTGTTAATAATTGTTAACCTCTGATTGTAAAAAAAGTTTTACAATAAATAATAATTCAGTAATGACAATAAAAAAATTAAAAAAATAAAATATCAGAAGTTATTAATGAAATAAAATTTTATGTACTTTTCATTTTAAAAAATGTGTTTATGAAATTACATAGGCGTACAAGGAAATTATGTAGTGACATATATATAAAAGGCAAAAATCTAAATATTAAAAAACAATGGAATTTTTTATTTTTAATGTTTGTCAGAATAATGAGTGGACAGTTTGAAATTCATGTGGACCAGTTACTTTTAATTCTGGCAGCTTCTTGATACCTACCTTTTGACCACCGTTCTGTTAATGAATTCAAATATGTAAGTAGAATTATACTTTTGATTCTCTTCCATATTTAAATGTGTAATTTATTGGATTCTGGTCTTTTATTTCAGTTGCAAAAGAACAACAGGCCAACCAGGAGCAGCAGAAAGTGTTGATGCATAGTGTTGAAGTCCAAGCAACACCTGAAGATATAGAAAACCATGATATCTCCAAGTTAAAAACAAAGCAAAGCAAATCCTCTCAGGAAACTTCTAGGTATGTATTGCTTACATTATGTTTGAATCTAGAATTATATATTTATAAAAAACAATCCTCTTATAATTTTTTTAAATTATTTACTTTGTAAAGTAGTGTCCCAATTAACTTGATATAGTAGTTTAGTACTGGCTCAGATGAAAACCCCTATAGAATGAGACTTCAACATAAATCATTGTAACCCTCATTACGATCAATCTTATTTTATGAAGGCAAAACCTGACAGTATTTTAAAGAGAATTGGTAATGTTTTTATACAGTTAAAAGTAGAAAATGGATGGCTTGGCCACAGCTCTCGTTTTTATCTAATTTTTTGGTGTTACAGGATACCATTAAATTAAGGCTAAAATAAGGTAAAACACTATACAATTTATGAAATATTATATTATATAAAAACTTTTCTGACATATTAATGTGAAATTAATCATTAATTAAAGTTGAATTTAACTTTGTAATGATTATTGAGACTTGAATTATTTTTCAGTTGACCAGTACTGGCGTCTCAAATCTGTTTGATAAACAAAATATGTACATCATCTTCATAATTCTACAAAAATATTTCAACTTATTGCTGCTCTATACAAAAAGATGCATTGTTTTCATAAATATATCAGTGAAATTGCTCTGTTCAAAATATTAGTCAGAGCTGCTAGTTAGTAGATTAACTTGATTGTTCCATTTTAGTTAGTACTGTGTGTGAACAATTGACGTAACAATTTGAAATTATTTCAGATTTTAATTTGATGTATGTTAATGGAAATGAGTTAACAGCATACACATTCTTTATTAAAATTTATGAAGTTTAACTCTTATTTAGTCAATTAAACGATAACAGATAAAAGTGAAACTTATAATTATAAGGTTGTAAAGAACATAATTTACTTCCAGAAACATGCTTATTATTGAGTTTCTCATAGAATTTACATAACTCCATATTACACTGCATGAAGTATATTAAAAAAGAATCCAGCCTTTTTCATTCTTAAGAAGGGTGAGACGTAACACAATTTTGGAATAAATATCCAATGTTTATTCATGAATGCACAACACTGACCTTGTCACTCTTGGATATTTATTTTTAGCCTTTTTAATAAAGTCTAGTCCTTTCCTTGCAGTCCTTATGTTCAAGATCTGTTAAAAAATAACAAAACTTTTTTTACAGGCATTGAAATGATATTTCAAGTTAGTATCACAGTGTAGTGTAGGAAATAATGAACAATCATCTGCGAGTATATGACAGTTATTTACTTAGTATTTAATTATTATTATATGACAATTATTATATAGTATTCATTTAAAGTAGGTATTGTTTGATGTCTTATTGTATTAATTGATTGGTAGTACAACATTATTATTATTTTTGTGATGAAAAACATACATAAAGAGTTGCACTGAAATTTTATGTTAGTGTAGAACGTTTTTCTCAAAATGAACAAAATGATTCATGATGCTTACTCTCTTGAGCTGTACACAATACAAGTGGTTCAGACATTTTAAAAGTGGTCAAGAATTTACTAAAGATAATCCTTGTCCAAGTGGACCATTGATGTTAATGAAACATTCCACTTTACCCAAATAAGTAATTTGTGGAACTCAAATCAACATTAACAGTTCATGAGTAAGCAGCAAAAACTGGGATTTCAGCGAGTTCATGTTATAAAATCCTGACTGAAAAATTAAAAATGCCCTGTGTTGTTGCCTTGTTCATTCTGTAAATCTTGGTACAAGAACAAAAAGACAGCTGGTGAAGTGAACTCTGGAAGTTTAAAACCATGCAAATAATTTTGAAACAATCTTGCTGATGATAATAACTGGTGATGGGACATGAGTGTATGTGTATGATATGAAAACAAAGTCAAGTCTCTGTCATCTACAGTGGTCGTAAAATAATTGCAGTCCAAAAAAGACATGCAAAGGTCTTTCAAACACAGAGATGATATTGACAATCTTTTTTGATATCAAAGGCTTTCTTCATGATGAGTTCCTTCTACCTGCAGAGTAGACAGTCAACTGCCACTAGTACTTATATTACAAATCATCAGATGTCTTCAGAAAAGTGTGAAGAAAAGAGACTTAAACTTCGGTGTGAAAATTCCTTCCTTCATTAGACAAAGCATCAAACTGTTGTTGGCTGCTGCTGATTTGGGAGTTTTGTTCGTAAAAATTGCTTATCCCTCATCTAACCTGGCTCCTGCTGCCTTTTTTATTTCCAAAATTAGAATCACCTGCTGTTAAAAGGACAGAGATTTGAGACAATAGGGTTCGTAAAAGAAAATTTCCAGAATGTTCTGAAAACTACTTCAAAAAGTGCATTGAAGAGCTTCTTTTTAAAGTGGAAGGGATGTTGGAAAAAGTGTGTGTAACGGGAAAGAGATTATTAATTGTACAATTCTGTATATATTCAATAAAATTGTTTTTAGATAAAGTTAGTTATTTCTTTTTAACAGGCCTGTTATATCAGTCAGCAAATATATTGATTTATTTTTTCTTTTAAAATTGAAATAGCAATGAAATTTATTTAAAAAATTCAACGCTTCCAAATTTAAGTTTTACTCAAGACAACTTTGCAATCTGTTCACTAATATATAGGATTATTTCATAAAATTAAAAATTTATTGTCTTTAGCATTGGCAACAATAATTATTAAATAAGAAATTTTAAACAAATAACCAGTCACCTTCATTTCCCATAATGAATTCCACTTACATGCTGCATAATCTTGAATGGTATGTAGGGTTGTTATATATCAGTTTTGATACCAATCATCTCAAATTTGATGACATTTAGTTTATTTTCATAAGGATATCTACAACAGATTTTTTCTCTTGACTGCCCTGGTTTTCATTGTGTGGTTTAAAGTTAGGTAAAAATAATTTGTTTCTTTCTATGACTAATTTTTCTTTTAAGGTGCAGATTGCATCTTTAAAAAGATTTGTTCTTCCTATTATTAATTCATCAATCGTAAAAAATATTTTTAGCATTAATAATGAGGATTTTGGAAAAGAAATACCTGAATACAAGGATAGCAACAGAAAACAACGCTTTTACCATTGCATTATCATCTTTATGAGGAAACTTTTCATACACAAAATATCAGTATTACATGTTATTATCTTTTATGACCTCATAGGATCATTTTAGTCGGTTCATTATCCAAGTCTCTTCAATGGGAATGTTTGGGCCTTGTGGTCCTTTTAGTACTTTTTCTTATGTTCCGATCTTTTTGCCCTTTCTAGAGTTGAAAATGTTCATGTTGGGGTTTTTTGTTGCAAGTGTGAAGTGTGTTTTTATTCTTGATTTTCTTGTTTAATTTTATCTTATCTGTGGTGTCTTATTTCTCTGATCCATCTGTATATATGTTTGCCCCTTGCCTAGTGCTGTGCCTAGTATACTAGTCATTGTATTGTACTAGTCTGTTGTGCTTGCATTTTATATACAAAGTGTCACATTAGTAATCAGGTGATGTCATTTGGTTAGATAGTACAACATACCCCACTCACCTGTCCCACCTAAGCCAGCCAACAGTTTGATTGATAAAGACAGGAGCAAATCTTCAGCTCGCTTATTATAAATACAAAAAAATACAAACAAATTTGATAAACCATCGAACAGTGTTTGAGATAGATAGATAGATAGATTAATTCTCAATTATCATTACTTTAGTATTGTTATTTTTTTATTATGCAATAATGGAATTATTTTAATCATGACTGAGGATGTGGGATCCTGTGAAAGTACTTAAATGAAAAATGTAGGTAAAATATGTCTTCTCACTTTTCTGTAGTAGGTGGTTTATTTAATATAATTTAACAGTACAGAGGAATAATATGAATCTTAAAAAGATTAATTTCAGTAAAGTAATATAATGTATATTATATTATAATACTTTATAACTTAATAAAGTAATATAAAGGTGTGTGTATGTGTATAAATATACATATAAAATTAATAATTTGACAGAAATGAAAGAAAATTAATTAATGTAATGAAAGAAAGAAGGTGTTTATGCACAGGCAATGCACCAGTTAAGTTTGCTCTAAAAAGAAAACAATCTTTTTATTTTTAGAATCAAAATTTTAAAAAATAATTGTGTTGGTATTGATTACTCCTGATAGTAATAGAGTGAGGATGGAAGATTCTTCATTTACACTTGATTAAACAACATAACTGAAAAGGTTTATTTCTTTAGCAAAATTCAATCTTCATTTTGCACAACTGAGAAAGAAGATTTACCAGTTGATGTTTCATCAATGAACTTAAATGAGAACTATTCCTTTACATTATAGGATGAAGTTCAGGACGGCCATTGATTGACCTTATTCATGTACATTCCATCCTGTAATCTTGCACTCTAGATATCTGGATGGAGAAAGATATGTTCAGGCATTCTGTCTAGACTATGTTCAGGCTATCTGATGTTTAGAAACTATATATCATTTGTGAAAACCTGAAAAGGACATTGGCATCCAAAAATACTGTTTTTCTGTTTATCTAGGATATTCACTACTTTATTGATGCTGTATTGCACATTATAAAAATAAGTACTCGATTAAGGAGACAGCCTGAAGCTCAGTTACCATTGGTCATTTTCTGCTCAATGCCATGGAAAACCATAATATGATTTTATATGATCAAATATTTAATTTAATTTAATTTCTAAAAATATGTAGACTTTAACCAGTCTATCCTTGAAAAGTATATAACACTTCCTGCTACATGAAGCATCCATAACTGAAGCCAGCTGTGACGACATTCTTCAAAAAATGTAGAGGCTAGAATCAACCCTAATGATAAATCTGCACACAACAGTTTCAGAATCAACACTGGATATTATATAGCGAATAATGTGATAACTTTTAGTATTCTGGAACTGTGTTAAAATGAACAAATAAGTTGTCATTTTCAAGTTTCTTCATCCTAATGGGCCTCACCTTTTTTCTCGACCAAGGCTACAAATGTCTTGTCCTATCAAGTTTCATATGTGTTGCCTTGACCCCCCCTCAAACAACATCTGTCACTCTCCGAATATTGGATACTGTTAACCAGAAAAGAATGACAGAAGATAATAGCAATAAGAAATAAACTTGGATAAAAAATATTGAAATTTTTATGTAAAAACAATTTTATTGGAAGTAGATTAAATTAATTTGTGTTGAATTGATTAGTTTTTAAAATTACTTACATGCTTATATTTACTAATTTAATTTTCTTAATTATTGTTTTACTTTATATATTATGAAAATTTGTAAAAACAGTTAGCAAAAATAATAAAATTTTAAAACAATGTTGATTAAAATTGTAATTTAATAAGTTTGCTTTTTATATTTTTAGTAGAGCATTTTGTTAAGACTAACTAGTATAAAAAATATACATCATAATTTTTTTTTTTAGATTCCTAGAATGCTAGTTCAGTAACCACTAGCCTTAGCAAAAAAAAAAAAAAAAAAACTGCCAGATAAAATTAGTAAGAATTTTAGTTATGACATTTTATTTAACTGATTTTTATTTTTAGAAAAAGAACACAAAGCACTCCAGAAGAAAATTTTGGATTGTAGATAGAAGGTCTTTATTTTTCTAGAATGGAGTAGAAAAGCAATGATAATAAAACGTATCTTAAAAATTATTAGGGAAAATATTTGCTTGATTACTTCTTTTCCTTTCATAGGTAATTCAGTTATAAACCTATGTTTGTCTCAATAAACTGTAAAATTAAAGAGCTTTCTGTAGGCTCATGATAAAACCCTAGAAGGTTCTAGTATTTAATTTATGAAATCTGACTTAAATTGTTAATACTGGAAATTTCTGTTGTGAGTGATTTATTAACAGAAGAAAGATTTTTTCTTTAAAGGTCTGTACAAATTGCACCCAAGGTATCTGAAAAAGAGAAGAATATTATATAAATTTTTAATTATTATAAAATGGAAATCAAATGAGTTAACAGAAAAATTATTTGGTGTGGTTACATATCTATATAAAAGAATAAAGAGTACCACATTTAATAAAAATCAAGAGATGTTGGGTATCTTGACTTTATAAACAGATGTGGAGTGACATAGTAGCGTAGTAATAGAGAATAAAGTTTTATGTTTTGACATTTATATTTGCCTTTTAGTAAACCTTAAAATTCTTTACATGATAGTGAAACCAAAATATTTTTGGTGTTTTTATTGTCAGCATAAAATTTTAGTCCCAACTACTGACATTAGTTGTAACAATAATAATTATTACAGAACTAAAAGTTTTTTTTTTTTTTTTTTTTACTCAAACCACATTTACTACATGTGCATAAGCATGCTTGTATTCATTTAAACCCCATGGCTGACTGATCTAGTAATGTTTGTTCATTCTCTATTTCCTGAAGAATGTAATAGGTAATTTGTGTCATCTAAATTTGTCAATTATTTTGTTTATTGTAATTTCCTTTTGTAATTATTATCTTCTATCACAATAAAAATTAACTGAGGATATGATAGCTTTTGTTACATTTAATATGGTAGAAAGATGGGTAATAGATATTAATTCATTGTATCATTTAAATAGGCTTATTAATGTTAGTTTAATTTATTAATTAAAAACAGTGTATTATGTTTAGCAGTATTTTTGTACATAATACTTTTTTATCATAATGGTTGTTACAGACGTAGAAGAGAGTATAGAACTCGACGTGTCAGCTCTTCCAGTTCATCCAGCAGCCCTGCTTCTAGACGAAGTAGGCATCGCTCTTCACAAAGGATAAGGAAAAATTCAAATAGGTTCATATCATTAATTGTGGAATATTTTTAATTTCGTTTGTTGAGTAATTTAAAAATTTAATCTGTTGAACAAGCATAAGTTAAGAAAAACTGTTAACAAATGTGTATTTTTATTCTGATTGATCATTTATTAAAGAAATTTCCTGTTTGGAAGTTTGAAGAAATTACAATTTGTTTTTCTGTCTGTTAGTTTTTTGATACTCTCTGAGTAGCTGTATTTCTAACAAACATCAATTTCTAACAAATATAAGAGATACATCTACATCTTTGTAAACTGGAAGTCCAATTAACATAGTGGTCACCATGCATCTTCCTAGCCAGGCTCTAAATTCAGTTCCAGCAAAAGTCTGGAATTATTTTATCTCATGATTTCATACAATTATCAACAGAACAAGAATTGTGACCATTTTCCTGTTGTGAATATATGATTCAGAAACATCATACCATCTGTCAATTTTCTAAGTGTAAGAAAAGTTGAATTATCAACTTGTATTTTACAGACAGAAATGATTTGAAAAAATGAAACCAACTTAAATAGCATGACCCTAAGGAAATAAAGGAGTGCACTTTTAGTGCACTCCTTTTTTCAGACAAGTATTCTGAAAGATTATTGTATAGTGTTTTAAGGTCTTTGTTGTGTTACTACAATTTTAAATAAATTTGTAACATAACACTAATCTGAGTAAATGGTACTCTTTAGAGTATTAATTTAAATTATTGTTATTAATAATACTAAAAATATACACATAAAATTGAAAACAGATTTAATGAGAATTTTTTGATGAGAACGGTATTTAAAAAAAATAATTGTTAGTGTGGTATCTGTCTGCATCTAATAGTTTTTCTAGTGCAAGTAAGTAAAGCTATAAATTTTGAGAACTTGTGTCATAATTTTAATGACAGAGTACCTTTATTAACAGTGTACTTAATTATTGAGATTAATGAAACTTTAATGGGTAAGATCAGCCTGACATTGGACCAACTACCAAATTATATTTCCATTACTGGAATATTGTGTCAGTATTAATGAACTCATTAATTTGAGAGGCTTACACATTTAAAAAACCTTCTGTTATCTTTTTTTCTTTTCTTATTTTTATTGTTGTAAAGGAAATGCAGTGCCATTTTTAATATCATGCCTTTTTTATTTTGTTTAGTGGTAGTCGAAATAATACTACAACTCAGTCAAAAACACGTAGCATTTGGTCTCGTTCTCGCTCCCCATCTTCTTCATCGCAGACATCTTGCTCAACTTGTACTAGATCACGGTCAGTATTTTCTTTATTTTTTAAAAATTATTTAAATGTTTGAATGAACTAAGATAATTGTAAAGTATTAAGATTTTAGTTTTTGATGCTTAATTTTATTTGTGTTAAACTGCTGAGACTTGATTGACTATGTTATTCACAGCTGTTAAATTGATCAAACATTGTTAGTAGTAGATGTTCTTTAATAATCTTGAACTATTCATTATGTTTTTATGTATTCAAATAAATGTTCAAAAACATTTTACAATGCATTATTGTCAAAAAAGGTAATAAAACAATTTATTTCAAATACTGCATTGGGGTTTTTATAAATATTTTTTTATAGATTTTTTAATAGAAATTTGAACATAAATCATCATAGACTACAGATTGAAGAATGTTATTGAAAATTTCTTAAATTTATATTTGTTTTATTTTTAAATTTTATTTTCTTTAGTTTTTTACAGTAATTTTATTTTCATTGTGAAACAGTATTTGAATATTTATAAAAAAAATAAAACTAATAGATTCGAAGAATGTAATTAATTATTATAGCAATTTTTGTTTTTTATTTCTGTCATTTGTGATCATTATAATACAAATAACATTTTTATTAAAAATGATAGTATCAGTTAAAGTTTAATCATGTATTTTTCTTTATGTTGCAGATCTCGTTCTCATTCCCGATCAAGGTCACCACCTTATACTGACTCTCGTCGTGGAGGAGGAGGTAAGTGGAGAAGTCGGCCCCTGTGGAGAACCAAACATAGATTTAACAAGTCCTTTAATCGTCGAGATTCATGGCGTTATCAGAGGTCTTCGTAAGTTAAACTAACATTTTCCTTTTTATTATTCTTTTTTAATAAAAAAAAAAAAAAATGTATGGGGTCATTTAAATATAGATCGGCATTTTGCCACAGCTGAAAAAGAACAGACAGTAAATGTGGTTGAGCACTGCGGGTAGTTAGTTGGATATGTATGGTAGGCATTAATAGGCCAGCCACACCTGTAGGTCACATTCTTATGTCAGTAGCAGAATGTCTGATCAGCGGGTTCCATCATCCTTTGTTCAATGAATTGTAATTCGATTTCTCATCAATGAAAGTGTCAAACTTCTGATATTTTGACTCTACTGCAGGCAGATGTTACACTTTCAAAAACCCAAGGGTTTGATTGGGCCAAAATTTTAAGTGGCCATGATGCAGTTGAGAATAAGAGCAGTTGAGAATGAGAGTCACAAACGTTCATGGACCAGCGTCAATAATGACAACATTCAAACTGTTAGTGAACCTTGTTGAAGGTGATCGCCACATAACCATCACTGAAATTGCATCAGAGGTGAGCACAAGTGTTGGGAGTATGCATACAATGTTGCAATACATTGTTTTGGATACAGTAAAATATCACTGAGATGGGCTTCTTGTCTTCTCACTGAGGCAGAGAGAAATGCCCAGAAAGATGAAGCAATTTAGTAGCTGCTGATGAGCTTTGAGGAAGAAGGAAAGGCATTTTTAGACCTTATTGTGACCAGCAATGAAATTTGCGGTCACCAAAGTCACGAAAGTATTGTGGTCACCAAATACATCCTGGAAAGCAAGAGAACAAGTATGATGTGTTGGAAACGTGGGGAGGGGGTCGATTAAGGCCAAGAGATGATCGTCAGCTAGAAAAGTTCAGAAAACTGTGTTGCTGATTAATTAAAGATATGTTGCTGATTAATTTGTTGCATGAAGTACCGGTACATGCGTCATACTACTACCATTTGTTGGATGATATTGGGACGGCTTATCACAACAAATGATACCAGAAATCAATTTGCAATGTCCTCTTCCACAACAATGCATGGCTGCGTACAGCAGCTCAGACTTGAGATAAACTCCCTAAAATTCATTGGACACTTCTTGAACACCCACCGTATGTCCAAACCTGTCACCATATGATTTCCACTTGTTTGGTTTCCTGAAAGAAGGTTTAGGAAGGAAAAGATTCAAAGACTATGCTGCAGTTGAGCATTATGTGTATAGTTGGTTGTTGGGACAGACATCTTGTTTTTTTGACTAGGGGATCAGGAAGCTACCTAACTGATAGAGAAATATATTTCTGTTGAAGTAAACTATATAGAAAAATAAGGCAATTTATTTGTTATTTTATCTAATATTAATAAAGCTATGTAATGAAATTCTGGCTTATATTTGAACGACCCTCATAATTACATAGGATATCGCTTAATATATTCTCTGTCATTCCCGTAAATATTTTTATTATAAAATGTTAAAAAGTTATACTTTAATAAATGTATTTTTTTTAAAATCATATGTTAAGAGGCAACTTTCATATTTTGTTGTCAGTAATTGTGATGTATGTGCTAGTTGCAAAAATAAGATTTGTATTCACTCAATTATTACATGAATTTTTAGCTTTAGTGTTCATTAGTTATAAATAATCTAAACAGTAGATAGAAGATATTATTTTTCAAAAACACCATTAGGTTGCCTAATTTAATTTAAAAAATTGTCTAAAATGTTGAGATCTACTGAAGTTAGTTTTCATTAATTTTTTGGTCAATATTTTGCTATGTAAATCTGCAAGATTAAATTAAGGTAGTTATTTTTTTTAATATGCCATATTTATTTTTTTATTGATTTTGACAACTTTCCAAAGTTATTTTTAATTCTAAAAACATGAGTATATATTAGACTTTAGAAAATATTGTACTTGAAAAACTCCTTGCTTATCACAATAACTAAAAAAAATATTACCAACAAAGTAAACCATTTTTATGATCTGTGGCTTATTTGCTTTCAATAATCCATGTTTTTCAGATATTTGGGCAATGTTCAGTTTAGTCAGAATATTTATTTATATATATTCTATTCATATTTTAAAAATTCACATATTGGTATTTTTATATGAATTATTTGTTCCACATAATGACAATCTTTCAAAACCTTTTCAGTTACCTTTTTAATGTATTGTCCTTTAAAAGATATAGATGATCATCATAACTATTCTTATCTTATTCACAGCTTCTTTAAATAAACGATTTAATGTGCAATTAAACCATCCCCTGAGGTTGGGCAGTCATAATATTTTTTGTCATTCTTTTTCTCATGTTTTGTTGATATTACCTTGCAAAATCATTTAGAAGTTTATAATTTCCTCTCATCTCAATGCTAAAGTATTTTGATTTACATGGTTGTCATTACAATGATTTTTTTTTAATGATGTCAAGTGGTACTGGCATTAGTAGTCATTAGTTACTAAATGCTTAAAGCATATTTGTTAAATTGTCCAAAGGAACAAGTGCTCAGTGTGTTTCAAATTCAGCGATCTGTGGGAACAGATTTTATTAAATGCGTCTTAAGGCTTTGAAATATCCACCCTATTTTCATTCTTTTATTTTCACAATAATACTCTTTAGATATTCTAGGTGTTGTTGAACATGACTTAACCTCTGATTCAGTTTATTGTTTTGCCACAGCACTTTTTCAGAGTGTATTAATAGTCAAAGCAGGATAATTACTGTTGTCCAGTTGTTGTTTTAATTGATTAGGATGCTCTTTTTAAATTATCTTATGAATGCCAACAACAGATGTTAAAAAAAATATGTGTTTCTTAGTTCAAGGGTCAGTGGTTGTAGTGTTCGTTCTGGAGGAGGCAGTATTCGTGATGGAGGTTCTCAGAACTCACAGATTGAGTGGAGTGAGAAAGAGAAAATTCGTCAAGTTGAAGAACGACGTGTTATATATGTGGGTCGAATTGAAGAAGGCACAACTAAAGCACACTTGAGAGAAAGATTTAGTGTTTTTGGACCGATTGTGGATATCAGCGTTCATTTTAGAGAACATGGGTAAAGAATTTAATCATAAAGTTCTGTACAAAACCTTTGTAATAGAATAAATGAATATAGGAGATATTTTAATCATTAATGTCAATGATAATATAATATTTTTCTATCTCTATAGTTAATTTTGATATAGTATGTAGAATACTTTTGTTGTTATGTATTATCATCATCACCACCACCACCACTCATCACTCATCACTTACCACTTACCACTCACCACACACCACACACCATATACCATCCACCATTATTGCTTGGGTTTTCATTTCACAGTTGGGTTATAATGAAATTTAAAACTTTGGTGCAATGTATGTGTACTCCTCAGTTACATGTTTTTCATAGTTATGCAGGTGATGTTAATTTAATATTCTTTATCATTACCCTGGATATCTGATTGTGTAACTTCACAATTAGTAATAGTTAATACTTCACCATTAATAATTAGTAATAGAAATTTTCTGCATTAAAGGAAAACCTTGGAGGTCTAACCACATCCATGAGATTATCACTTGAAAGTCTAATTTTAAGTTGGTGGAATCAGAAATTTCCTAAATTACCAGATGACTCAATTGCCATTTAAAGGTTTTTAAAGAGACTTTAGGAACTTCTTTGACGGATATTTAAATAAAAAATTTTATGTACTCAATTACAAATATTTTGATATCTTAGGTTTAGTTGTATAGGTTTTTGAATCTGTTCATTTTGTGGTAAAAATGAACTTAATTTTTTAATTTATATTTTGTTTTAAGGTTTTTCAGCAGGTATTATGTTTGTGTATGTGAAAAGTTGTGATGGTTTAATAATTTATTGTAGTTTAATGTGTAAGAATGAAAGAATGAAACAATCATTTAGTGAATGTAGTATACCCAATATCTGACTCATTTTCCTATTATATGAAACAAATTATTCAATTTTCTGTTGTGATGTGGTTTTTTTTGTAATATTGGTTTCTATTTGGAACTGGTACAAACAGTTCCAGCACAAAACAGAGTTAGTAACACCATTCCTGGTATGGTAGTCTATAATATAATAACTTCTATAATATAATAAATAAAAACAAGGTTTTCAAATGCAAAATAATTTTTTTTAAAGTTGTAAAGCAGTAGCAATAAAGCAAAAAACAGTAAACCAATAGGAAAAGCTTTTTCTTTCTGGCTTATCTATATGTTTGTACAAAAGTTGTTCAGAAAGTTTCACAGATATGACCAAATCACTATGATGTTTGTTAAATATGATCCTTTACATGGCATGTTAGAAAGTTTCAAACTGTTAGATTCCACTTTAAAAGATTCTTCCTCATTGTTTTCGACTGTAAAAAGTGGGCTGCTGAATTTAAACATGGTTGTACATCCATTTAGGTTGATGGAATGCTTTGAATGCCCAAAAACCGTTACCTGACCAATGAAATTATCACAAAATCCATACTGTGTTAAGTGACCCCAAATGAAGGTGCTTGAGCTTGCTGATATTGCAAAAATATTAATAAACTGTTAACATCTTACATTTTGTTTTGGTTATGAAAAGCTGACCCATCCAACAGAATGCATTTAATCCATCCAAAATGCATAATAACCTAACACTTGTCAAGGGTGTACGCTTATTTAAATTCTATTCTGCTTAGTTTCTTTGGCATTTATAACACTAGATGAAACATGTATTCAGCATAACATGTCAGGACCAAAGGTAGGGGTGGAAGCAGGTGAAAATGCACCAAAGAAAGCGAAATCTGTTCCATCTGCAGAAAAAAAGCATGGGTATGGTTCTTTGGGATTCTCATAGTGTGATGCTCACAGATTGCCTGGAAAAAGGCAAGACCATCACTGGGGAGTATTATGCTTCTCTACTTGGTAAATTGAATTGTAACCATCCTTATCTGGCCAAAAAGCTCTTTCATCAAAATAATGTTCTTGCACACGTCTTGGGTTGCTGCAAAACTGCATGAACAAGATAGATGACTTCCTTCTTTGTTTGAGGTACTCTAACAATTTTTGTTAGTAGATGTTACCTGTAAATCTGTAGGATTGACTTAGACTGTAGTTAACAATGTTTTGGGAGAAATTTTCATAAATTGTTATGAAAAAATTGAGATGCTATGTTTATGTTAAAGAAAATGAATTCCTTAATTTAACCTTAAGTGACCCCAGTTGTAAATGAATCTTGCATTTTGAAGAAAGTTGAACTGAATTGACTTGATGTAACCTGCCAACTGTTTTATTTCATAAAACATAGTTTCTGGTCAAGAATTAACTTCTAAATCAGTGGTGAGGTTCCCATGTATGATAACATTCCAACCCCATAGGGGAAGACACCACCTGCCTTGTGATACTTCTGGTCGCCACACCACCAACCCCGTTGCTAGACTTGATGGGCTTTAACTAGAGTCATCTTTCGCCCTCCAACTTTTTACACTTCATAGTAATAACGTCAGGCCCCGTTGCCATGCCACTGATGTAAATGCCTTGGTAGACATTTACATTAGTGATTTATAACTCAGCTTTTGCCTTCGCTGCATGCCTCATTCGGACATCTTGAATGTCTTACATTGTTCCCCTTTGAACTAGTTAACAGAGCTTGTGGAAGCACAAACACCGTGCCTAGTTCTACAATTTACACAGCCAATTTGTGCATAAATGTCTCATAATATTCAAGGCAATTGAATAAATAACATACCACCAAAAATGTTGTTCACAATAATGAAATTTATTACTAGTTCCCTTAGTGAACTCAAACTTCAGTTCATACCACTAACTTGGTTTCATTTATGGAGTCCGGTCTGGTCTACCAGGGAGAGATGGACAGACCTCCTACTCCCACTCAGCTTCATCGCAGAGTCCCACGTGACATTTACTTTCACTTACTACCATCGTCAAGATGGCGCTACATCTCATGGCTGCATGGGAATCCATGCACTCGGCAGTGCAGTCACCATCCTGCTGACAGTGATGCTTGCTCATTCAGAAACTGCCCTTGTCAAAATGATGCTAAACCTCATGGCTGCATGGTTACCCATATCCTCGGCAGTACAGTTGTCGTTCTGCCGACAGCAACATTGTAACAATAATCACCATTACTTATTCTGACTAACTGTGGCTCGAGCCAACACACTTACCTCCAGCCATCAAATTTCCAGGCGGTCCCTAGCCATCCAGAGTGCTATTCTACTTATACCCCTTCAGTCGTTCTGCTCAGGGCGAGGAAACATAGGAAGCCAGCCACGATAGTCCATTCTCTGCAAGTCTTCCATGCATGTATCGACCAGTAGAAGTATCGTTCCACCTAACTTTTCAAGAGTCAAAACCCTGGTCTTCATACTCTCGCATACCCCAGAAGTAAGGTCTCCCTTCTTAGAAACATACCGCTTGCTACTTTCTGTAGCTAGAATGTCCATGGGTTTTTTGCCTACAATTACAGAGACTGCCTCTTCGAGGCAGTTCTGTAGCTCCTGACAACAGTTAACAATAGAAGATGCTGGGCTTGCAATAAAATGTCCCCATAGCATTGGAATTGTAAACGATGAGCCCAGACGAGCACAGCCCGTCTGGCCTCATTGTTTGGTCAGTGTTGGGCTCAAATTTGGTCAGTTCGTTGCACGATGTGCTCTCATTAACCTTTTGCACATTGTTAGAAAGAGCCTGGACAAAACTAACGCTGGGTTTTACAGGATCCCTCATGTTGAGAAATTTTCTATATTCCTGACGATCCGCAGCAAAGGACACTTCCTGCTCGGTAAAAATTATTAATGTAGTCTGTTCCTCTTTATAAGAGGAACATGCATCCTGACCATTATGCATACATTATCTTGACCAGAACATCCAGAACATTATGGCCTCGCTGACATCTTTGTAAAGAATTTGCATGTTACGATAATTCAACCCCCAATTGGGATGGATGACTATGGGCACCAAAGAGGACACTCTACGGACACCATGTATAGCCTTCCTTGCGACAAACAAGGTGCTCCCTGAATTGAAGCCTCTATGATGTAACAGTTTGGTGGAAAGGGAAAATGAGGTTACTGCATGCAATAGATCATTGTAGAATATTCAAGAACAGCAACCATTTAGTGAGTAAAAGCCACTTCCATTGTGTTCAAAAGAATGCAATCTCTACATAGAGTGATCTCTAGGAGGTTTCTGCTTAATTTTAGTGGTTTATTCTGATTGAAATAATTAAAAAGGATTGTATGATCATTAGTCCAGAAATGCGTTGGTTTTTTAATTACAGTTAGCTTTGATTTCTTCTCCAATGATAAAATGAGATAATACTAAAATTTTGAGAGCAAAATTGATGGTTTTATATGTTCTTTTACCTATTAAAAAAAAAAAAGAAAAAAGTAATCACTATTCTCTATTAAATTGTTGGTTTCCACAACACACAGTTTGAGAATAACAATTATTTTAGTTTGTCGTAAATTTGTACCATTTAATTGCCAGTAAAATAAAACTTTGCAATAAAAGTTGTAGAGGATTTAATTCTGAGATAATTTATGCAAGTAAAGTAAATTGGGAATAGAAGTTAAAGAATACAATTTCTATTTAATATAAAACATGACAAAAATATTATAATTTTACCTCAAACCATAAATGTTTTTGATATTGCAGAAAAAATATTAACCCCAAAATTACACTTCCTGCTCGGTATAAACTATTAATGTAGCCTGTTCCTCTTTATAAGAGAGGAACAAGAATGACTGGTTTAATATCAATGCTTAGTTAATTAAATTAAATAAAACAAATTGTGAAACTGATTCAAAATTGAATTTAAAAATTTATTTTGTAAATTGAAACTACTAACAGCCAATCAACAGTTAAGTTTTGTATGTTTGAATAATTTTGTTAGCTTACAAAATGAAGTAAATACAATGAATGAATATCTTAATCCAAAAATGTCTTTTAAATTCTCTAATGAAAAATATGTAGATATAATCTCCATTATGGACTTTATAATTTTGTAACGGTAGTGCACTAGCTGCTCATCGTGAACGATTTCCTAACAATTAAAGGATTAATGATGAAACTTAGAACTGATTAAGAGCTTTTTGAACCGATTTTATCATTGTAAGTTTGTAATATTTTTCTACTATGTCTTTGTTTCATTTTAAATAAACATGGAATTTTTATTTGACTTCAATTTATTTTCAATTGACTTTTTTCATCAGTTTTTATTTAGAATTAAATTCTCTGTAAATTTTTTCACAAAGTTTTATTTGCTTTTTGACAATTTTTTAGGCTGTGTAACAATGTTTTTGGTGGAAACTACTCGAAATACAGTTCTGGAGAGCCTTTTTTAATTTTACAGATCAAAATGTATACAATTTTTTCCATAATTTGTTTCTCAAAAATTCTAGTAAAAACTCATTTTACCGCTGAAGCTAATATCTTAGTGAAATTTTCACTATCCGTAGCCTGAAAGCAAAGTGTTTCAGGACCTTCATTTATATGAATGTTTTCCATAATCTGAAAGATTATGTAATAAAATGCAGCAGGAACTCTATATGTATTGCAAAATACTTACTGTTGGCCACCAAGGCCAACAGAATATGACCAGGCATCAGAATAAACAAGAAAAGTATTTAATACACATTATAATATTGTATGTGTTATTAATATTGAATTTAAATAATTAAATGTGTATATGTATGTATAATTTAACTGTTGAATTAGGTTCTAATACTTTTCAAAATATAATTATTTCTGAGATAGCAGAAATCCTGTTGTAGTGACAGTTTTTTTCTTATAATACTTTTATCAGTTGGAGACTGATTTCTATTTTATTTGTAATTATACAACTCCTGTTAATCCAGTCTTAACCCACTTCTTTCCTCTCATTCTTGAGTTAATCTCTTGAGAAGAATTGCTCATTTCACTTGAATAGCTTTATTGATAACTAATGTAAGTACCAATAGTAAGTTTATTTCTAATTGGTTAAAAAAAAAGAAAATTCAAAATGTTTTACTACTTAGTCAAATTTTTGTGTTACTGATAACTGTGTTAGGCTGGGGGTCATTTTTTTGGAAAGAAAAGAATTTTTTCCCAATAACTTCTTTGTGGACGAGTCCTGAGAATTTGAACCAGGTGTGTAAATTTTTCATAATATGGACTTATTAGTTTTCCTTAGATGTATCTTCTGTGGACTAGTTCATAACATAGCATTATGAATGTGCACGTTATACAATTTGAGCATTTTCTTTATGGCATGTTTTTGGAGTTCTACTCCTATCATCCTTGCTATGCTAAGACCAAAGGTTTTACATAAAGCTTTTATTTACGTTCGATTCTAGTACAGCATCAATCTCTCAAATGCTCAGTGAGTTCTTTTTGAACGACTTTTAATTCCTTAGCAACAAAATATTTTCTCTTAAAATTTTAATAAGAGCAAGGAGTTTTAATAAATGGCAAATGTTTTTGGCCTGACTCCAAAAATGAAAATCTTTAACCTCAGCCCCTACTTTTTTTTTAATCTTTCCCTGTGAAACTTCAATTTATTTATTAATTAAAGAAAAAATGTGGTATGGTAGTTGAAAGGGTGATGCTTCTGTTTCAGAGAAATCAAAAACATTTGATTTGTTTAAAAGTGTACAAAGAAGATCAAAGTTTTATCTTTTTTCCTCAGCCACGTGTTTGAGTTATTTTTATGAGTTCAGATCCTTAATGACATTTATCTTACATTTTTTAATATGACTGTGTACATTTATGAAATAAAAACATATGACTTATATTATTGTTCTAATAATGAAATCATAAGACACTGTATGAAAAGGTTTTGGTATGAATATAGATGAATTGCAAGATAACGGTTTCTCTTGCTCTTAAAATAATGGATTAAATTTTACCTATCTCCTGCTTGAAAACTGCTAATATTTTGCTCAAATAATTTATGCTATTACTTCTTAATTTTTTTGTTTGTTTCTTGGTTAAGAGTTAAAACTTATTTTTAATTTTATTTTTCAGGGACAACTACGGCTTTGTTACATTCGCTTACAAAGTGGATGCCTATGAGGCTGTGGAGCATGGGAATGATGATCCTTCACTTCCTCATTATGATCTCAGTTTTGGTGGTAGGCGTGCATTTTGCAAGCAGCGCTATGCTGATCTAGGTAGGTTCATTTTTTAAACTTTAGGACAAGCGCCATTCTGGTGGGTTATGTTCATTACAAATTGTCTCCAGAAGAGAAGAAATGTCATTGTAAAATACTAAGCCATTTCTTGAGTAAATTTTTATTATATTAGTGGTAACTTAATTGAAAACATTATTGGTTCATATGTGACATTTTTAGACAACAGATTAATGTTTTGCTGTACTTTCTTGAGTATATGTTTATCTACTTCTTCAGTATCTAGAAAGAATACTTGCTTTAGAAATTCTTGTTTGTAGGTAGTAATAATTAATATGCAACCAACCAAAAACTAAGTAAAACATAATTTATTTAGAATATATATAAAACTCCAGTGCAATCAAAATTTATTTTTTAAGCAAATTTATTTCTTCTAATACTGTTTCTGAAGAGAAAAATTCTATTTTAGAATAGTGATACCTTTCTTTTTCCTGTTTAGCCTCGGGTAATTACCTTTAAGATAACAATTCAGAGGATGAATAAGGATGATGTATATGAGTGTAAGTGAAGTGTAGTCTTGTACAGTCTCAGTTCGACCATTCCTGAGATGTGTGGTTAATTGGAACCCAACTACCAAAAAACACTGGGGTCCACGATCTAGTATTCAAATCCATGTAAAAATAACTGACTTTACTAGGACTTAGAAATATGTATATTTCTGATTAACAATTCATAGATTTTGTGCATGATATTGGATATAACATCACATGCTCAAAGTAACTTTTTAGTAAAAATATATAGTAATTTTTAAGTTTTTCAATAATGAAAGCTCAAAACCTTTTAAAATGATGCGTACTTGAAAAATCTCACAGGCAGTTATGGCGAGCTGTTAGTTTATGTTAACAGTGGCTTACTACCACAAAATTTGCTGTTAATAATAAAAGAATTTTGAGAATGTAAGAATTTTTAAAATTGTTTAGCATTTCACATAGAAAAACATCAAATATCATCTTTTTAACTCTTTCTTCAGTTACAAATTGTATACCAAACATAAAAATCAGATGTTGATATCAACATGAAATGACTTTTGTTATTGATTGACATTAATTCATTTAAAAATACATTCATCATCTATCTAAATTAGTTAAAAATTGAATGAAAGTTCAAAAATAGTGAAGTTTTTAGTAATTGGAACTATTAGTAGTGTTAAAAATGATATATTATTATTTTTTTAGATATAAGAGTTGATTTACTTAAGAATTATTTTGTTACAGATGGAGAAAGAAACAACATGGCCTATCGTTCAGTTCCACCACCGCATCGTCCAGATGCATCTTTTGATTCATTGCTTCGTGAAGCACAAGCTCAGTTGAGTAAACGGTCATCTGTTTGACCCTGGCTTAGAGTTAGGTATACCATATTTGTGAATTTGATCTTGTCGTTATTGTTATCCTTTCAGTATCATTTGTCACATCGTATTGAAGACTTTCTAGTGAGATCGTGCAGTTATATAATTTTAAGTATTGATTATTATTATTAAATTAAGTGAAATCAAAATTGAGGATATGTTATTGAGTTTATCATAATTTTTAATAATTTTAAACATTTGGGTTTTTTAAAATGCAACTATTTAAGGCAATAATTCGCCTCAAATTTTTGCCATTAAATTTACCCATCAAATTTTATGGGTAATCAATTCTAAAAAGTTTGTATGAATTTTAAAATATTTGATAGAAGTACTTTCCTTCATCAGTTAATTTCTGGTTATTGTATAAGTATTCAATAAAAACTCAAACTGTATGATTATATTTCACATTTTCACAATTCATTGAATAATACTGTAAACATCAGATAGAATGATACCTGATAGCATTACTCTTTACTATGTAAAGTGACATTTAAGGTCACATTAATATAAATAAATTAATTAGCCACCTGTGGAGGAGGGGGGGCAGTTACAGTTATACCAAATAATTTTGATGTCTTGGAAAAGAATGCAGTGAGTATAAGGAAAGGAAATAAATTGTTAGTAGGCATTTAAGAATATTGTTCAAAAAACAAATTTACTGAATTAAGTTAGTAACAGTCGGTAAACAATTATTAAAAATATGGTTATAATCTAATTTGATAAGAATAATTTTTCTGTTATGATAATTTTAATTCGAGAAGTAATCTTATAGGAATTTTGTCAGTCTAGATCAGCAGTGTCCAATCTTCATTAGTTGGTATATCACCACACCAGTTGTAATTTAAAGCACAATCTTACCATTATATTCTCGGTGTTATATTGATGCATTTCAATTAAAAAAGTTTGAATGACTTACAGTTAAATTGTCTTCATTTTGATTCATCTTGTGCATTTGAATTACAGTTTTACCATAAGTAAAAAAAAAAATAAATGTTTGCCATACAACTTCTGAAAAATGAAGATGAGAATAATTTAGGTGCACCTGATAGTGTTTAAAACATTTCTTAAATTTAATTTTGCATTTTATTTATACTTAGAAAAAACTAAATGGATTTAGATAACTCTTAGTGACACATATGCTCTCGAGTTTGAAAAACTACACTTTCTTAATGTTAGGTTCACTGTTGGCAAGTTTCAGGGTTCTGAATTTCAGTTAGTTTCAGTTATCTTTGATGTTATCTGTAAACTTAGATAGTCTGTAGGAATTAATAAAAAGGTTTACCCAGTATTCTGACAGTCACTGCCCAAGATTCATGGTTTATTCCCACCTTTTAGCCAATTGTTAGATGGAAGTCAATTTTATCTTTTAATATTATGCAGCAACAGACTGCAGACATTTTATGAAATTTAAGTGAGCAATCCATCACTGCTAAATTTTTTTTAAAAATTGACATTTTTTCACATTTAACTTAAACACTCCTTAAAGAGTTTTCATTTTTTATCAACGTGTAGGCAGTCAGACGTAATTAGTAAACAGATTCACGAAATAGTCATAGAATTTACCACATACTAAAATTTTAAGATACATTTTTAATTAAAGATAACTAGTTAAAAAATCTTTAGTCTGATGAATATTCATCACTTGACTATAACATGGGATGGTTCTTATATCCATTCTGGGAAACACTATTCTACAAACACCCATGAAAAAAGCTAAATTAGATTGCCATTTTGCATTTTTTGTATTTATTAAATTGCCCTAAATTTTAATTGTATAATTGAAATGTAATTGCAGTCTATGAGCTAATTTCTTCCATTATTGATCTATATGTAATAGAAATAATTATTAAATTGTTATTGGTTAATTTTGTGTTTTTAAATTGTTTGATTTACTTAAGTTAAATAAAAATTATTAAAATAAAACTGAAGAACAAGTGCTTTATTTGATAAATTTCAGGTTTGATTATTAAACAGTTTTAATTATGACTCAGTTTCTTGAATTTGTTTTATCCAAAATTTTACATTAAAAGTGTGTGGTAAATTAACTTCATACTTTTGTGTAAAAGTTGTGTAAAACAAAATGAAAAGATTGTAAATGTTTGTAAATTATGAAGAACAAAATTATTTGAAACTTAATTGTTATCTATATTTTGTTCATTTACTATTTGTAATTAATTCCTTTTATTAAATGTAAATATTAAATCCATTATGGAGAAAATCTTCTAAAAGATGTAAAAAAAATATTAATTGCATTATTTATGTTCTTTTTTTTTAAATTGAATAGTGTCCAGTTTATTATCACAAAAAATTACACTATCACTTGAATTACAGTAATGTATTTATATTTATATATCACTGTACACTGTAATCCAAGTGAAAGTATAATAGTATAGTATATATATCTCACTGTTAATTCAAATGTTATCACTTGAGATTACAGCATGCAAATCTAGAAAGCTCGGTTTGTTTTAAGTCATTTTCTTTAGAATTGTATGAAAGGAAGGAGGTTGGGAGATCATGTATTATTATTATTCATCACTACTTGAGTAATTAGTTAACTGTATGCGTGTACTTAGAATCAAATTTTTTTCACCTAAGTTGTTAAATATTATTATGGAAGATTTATTAAAATTCAGTTTGTATTTCAATATTTTCATGATAAGGATTTCTATACAAAGTTTTCATTATTGTTAATAATAGTGTAGGTTTTTAAACTGATGTTTTTAAACTAATTACATTTATATTAGATTTATTGCATTTTTATTAAATTTATGTATCTATGAGATATGCATACATTGATATGAAATATACATTTTAATGATTCCATTTACTCTGTTTTAATAAAGATTTAATACTAACATTGATGTTTTAACTGTTTAGTGATTTTTTATTTAGAATAAAATAAAAAAAAGAACAAAATTGGTGTAAAATTTGTTAAATTTTATAGCTGAAATTTTTAAAAATAGGTTTAATTTAAATATTTCGGAAATGTACTCCTCTGAACTCTGCATGTAGGTGAATTGTAATTTTATATGTTTATTTTTTAAGTTAAATATCTTTTAACCTTTTCCTTGTGTGTTTGATAATAATTTCAGTTTACTTGTTATAGATTGAAGTCGTAACAGCTTTTTTTTTACTGTTATTATTATTATTATTATTAACAAATGTGGCCAATAACTCAATTATGACATTTATTTGTGATAATATTATTTAATGGTTGTATATGTTATTTGTATTATTTATTTTCTGTGTTGATTTCAGTAGTGGGTAGCATGTTATATTAGCTCTGTAATTTGTATTGTTGATTTGTGTTGAATGTAGATTTTTAGAGATTTTATGTTAACAGTATGTAATGTAGTATGTTGTACCTCTTAGGATAAAACTTTGTATATTTTTAATTTTGATTTTCATAATTGTGATTAATTTTGGGTGTTTTAATTTGGTATAATCTGATAAACATCAGTGGATTACATATAATTTTATTCTTTGAGAATATAGCACCTTGCAATTGCCTAACCAGTTCTGAAACACCTTATTGGCTTAATTCAAAACATTTTCAGTTGTGTGTAAAGAATGATGAAAGCTACCAGTGCATAACTGAAAACATTTTTGTGTAAAAATCATATTATTTTCTAAGTTTGGTTCATTCATCTTAAACAATCATTCATTTTGTGCAACTAGCAGTAAGCATTCTTAGTTTCATTGATATTTGCATAACTTCCTTACTTGCTTCTTCGTTTTCATTTTATTTCTGTATTAAATCATTTTCAGTGGATTTAATAACACTGCATCTTTTTAATTCTATTGTTATTACAAACTCAACAAAATTGTGTTTAGCAATATAAGAATCCATCTGCTGAAGACATTAATAAATGTTGGTCTTATTGGTTGATAAAAAGATGTGATCCCTTGTCATAATCTAATCAGAATATTGCTTCTGGGAAAAGATAATCCTCAAGTGTTCACTTCCTCAGGAACTTAGTTTATGTCATGCAGCCAGGTATCATAACAGAATCAGTTGTCATCTTTAAGTAATAGCTTATTTTCACATTTTAAGTGAGACATCCTTTGAAAGCATACAATGTCATTTAACCCTTCACTGCACAATTTTTTTTATATGAGTAAAAAAAAAATATATGTATTATACAATAACGTACAATATACTGGAAAAATATTTTAAAACTTTTTACTCACCCTATAGATATTGTAGATCCAAAAATTAGGTTTGTACCCCGTGAGGGACATTGTGCATCAACAAATGTTTTTTTAACTGCACATTAATTTTACAAGTGTACACTTATTATTATTATTTTTTGACATTTTAAAAAAAAATTGAATGTAAAGTGTGGACTATAAAATGTTTTGTTATCAAAACTAAAATACTTGTGTATAATTTGTATTCATATTAATAAAAAAAAATTGTAATTATTTTAAAAAGAATAATTTTTAAGAAATAAAAAAAAATTATAAATCATTAATCTTTTTAACTGAAGTTTATGATTCATTATGATACACTATAAAACAATTTTTTTTGTTATGCCGACATAGATACACCTTAACTTATACAATTTGAACAAGTTTTTCCACTGCACCCGAGAGATTTGCAATGTCGTGTATTACTGAACTCTGGCCAGTGTGATAATTGATCCATATTTGCATAAGGCAATGCCAATTTCCTTTTGAAAGTCAGTTAGTTTCAATTTATGGAACAGCATCTTCTATACAGAAGCTATGAGTTTACAATCATTAGATCTAGTATGTGGTAAAATAATCTAAAATACCATTTTTTACTCCTCATGATATTTTTGTAACACCTAATCAGCTATCTAACAAATCAACACTGCCCATATGATAATTATACACATTTGCAATCTGAGGACAATCAGTTTCAATTGTTTTCTGTTTTTTTTCCATACCTTTTAACACATGTTTTTGGTTGCTCCAACAAATGTAGATGCTAGTGATATGTTCTATTATCTTTCTACCCAACTATTGGTACCCCTTCAACTTCAGTTGTGTACTCTTCAGAGAATCCATGAGGCATTTTAGTCATATCTTTTTCACTAAGAAGTTTGATATAAGGAAATCTGTTTCAACGAAAAGTACCTGCAGAGTGTATCTGCATCTTTTCTAATTCTACAAGTAGCGCGAGAGTTTTATAATAATTGTCGTAAAGTAATTTATAATGAGAATCACTCAAAATTCTTCTGGCCATTCTCATTTCTATATTTGCATGTGGCCCCTAAATTTGGTTCTTCTCGTTGGGCTCTAAAAAGGGTATCATTTTTTAGACCACTGTATATTTCTAGTTTGAAAACAAAACCACTTTTGTAAGTGGTTTTGCTAAAGTTAAACTAAATTTGTTACTTAAACTTCAAGTAAGCTTACTTTTTATTCTCCCAGAATAAAAAGTTTATAACCTAACTTTTAGGGTTTAACGGGACATACTGTTTTAGAAAATGTTTGACTTTTGTGGCACACATCTGTTCGTCAATAGTAAGCAACTCTTCAAGAGGAATCAAAGCACATCTTTCATTAACTGAATCTATAATGGGCAATAATTTATGCAGTCTGTCATGGTCATTTTCATCAGCTGGTATAGCAAGATTATTATCATTGAAATTTCAATATTTTCTGATCATTTCAAATTTTCTGACTGGCATAGTTTCAATTATTGTGTTATTTTCTAATATATCGTTCCAGTAACTCCTGGTATTTGGAATATGTACTGAAGACATAATAATACAAATACCAAGAAATTTTCTTAGTTCATTTATCATCAGATTAAAAGGTTTATCTGGATCTAATTGAACACTGTATTTATGTGTTTAATTTCAAATATTTTCCATTAAGTTTTCAGTAAAGTAAAAAAGTAAAAATTGCAAAGGTATGTCTAATTTTAGAATATCTAAAGGTGGTTTACCTATTCCATAAAATAATATATCTTTCTTATTTTTATTCATATTAACATGCTTCCATAAAATAGTTCTTTATTTTACAGTACTTTCAGGATGATTAGAAGCAGGCTCACAGACTGCTTCATCTTTATCTAACAATTTACTCTTTGTACCTGCCCTTGTAGTCTGACAAAGCTTTAAAGATTCAGATTGTTGTGATGGTACAGTTGAAGTAGATGGCTTATACACAGGTTCAGTTACTATAGGTGCATCAAGAACTGATGACCGTTTAACAGAAGTAGATTGCTTGGAGACTGGTGAATCTGTTGGTATTTGTTCAGATGCATATTGTTGTACAGTAGATGTTATTAATTGACTGACAGACTTTGATATTGTTGTTGATTGATCATAGCCAAGAGGTTGTAAGACAGCAAATGATAGTTCATTTACTAGTGAAGTTACTAAAGAAGATTGATGAGGTTGATGGGGAGAGTGAAGAAACTGGCTGTAACTGAGCAGAAGAATCTGTCTGGATGGATTCATTTGCTAATTGAAGTTCAGTTAATTCCTGTTTATCATAATTGTTAAAACTGTCTATAATTATACCTTCACAATCATCATCTGAATTTTCTAATTCATCATCACTGCCTAATGGTATTGCTAAAGCTACATTCAACTTTGATAACAACTGTTTGTCTGATATATAATGATTTCTGTAAGCCATAATGTTGTACACCTTGATATTAAACAAAAAAAAAACCTAAATGAAGCTAAGTAGTTATAAAACTTATAGTTAGTAAACAATATATATCAAAATAAGCCATGAAAACACAACTGTTTTGTTATTGTTTACATCAAAAGGTCATAACCTCAACTATCATATGAGTTGAGTATAGGACAGTAGATACCATGAGGAACAAACTGTTTTCAACAAATATTTTATAAATTAACAATAATTTCACCAAAATAAACTATTTACAGCACTAGATGGTAGCTAAAATGAAAGAAAAAATTAACTTGTGACAGGATCAACTGATTGTAGGCCTGGTTAAAGAAATACAGCAATATGTCTGTAAGATGCCAGTATGTAGTGGCTACTTCATGAACTAACAATGCTGCACATGCTTTGGGTACTACATGGAACACCATTCACTGAAATCACCTTAATTATAAGAGATTTATTAACATTAAATTGGTTTGGGTCCTGAGAGACCCATTGTGCAGTGAAGGGTTAAGTTAACTCTGTTATTAACACTCTTAGCGCCACGCCTAAATCAGTAAAACTTCACCCCAGGCCAGACATTTTTTATTTATTTATTAAGACAATTACATGTGCATCAAAATTATACACGTGGCCGTTTTGACATTGCTAAAAATGTATCAGATTGATATACATGGCGCTAAAAGTGTTAAGCAACGCACCAGGTTTACAGTTCATAATTATACAGTCCGTTTACTTTGTAAAATCTATCATGTAACCTTTTTTCTGAAAATGAATTATTTCTGTAGCAATTGTTTTGTTTTGTCCACATACAGGAGCAAGTTTCTCTGACTACATTTTACGGCTAGTATGACTGGTATGACATTTCCTGTCCCCTTGTGTTATATATAAATTAAAAGAACTTCATCAGCTTTGCCCATTTCACTTAGCAAATAAGAATATTACTGCTGAAGTTGAATGATTTAATTCAGGGTTTTAGAGTTTGTGAGAAAAATTAGCTGGTAGTCTATCTGTATCTCATAGATTTATATGATCTGTTTGTAGTCTCTTTAACAAATCTCCTGACTGTTTTAGCTTCTATCAACTCTTAAAAGTTTCATTGGATTCCACCATCTGAAATTCCACACAAATGGTTATAGAAAAAAAAAAGTATTCTATATATGTTGTCCATTTCCAAAACTGGCCATCTCCGTTTTTTTTTATTTTCAGGAGACCTGAAAAACACTTTTTATGACTTTCCCCGGAAAATACTTCATCCTATAAAAAGATTTTATTATACCTGTAGACATTTAAAGGAACTTTTCTAACAGTAATCAACCCACCTTCAAGGGATTCAATTTCTTGGTGTTACAGCTATGGCCATTTTGAAGATAGCCAGTTTTGGAACAAAATAAGTTTTTTTTAATTAAGAAACTGTTGAAGATATATTTTTTTATGACTCCCAAGTTTTAGTTCCACTCAAAATAACATAGGAATCAACTCAAATTATTAGGTTTTAATACGCAAAGAAGTTCACTAGTTTTTAAATGAATGACAAAATTAAATATAATAAACAAAAAAATGGTAAGAAACAATAAACCATTCTCATCTCAACTATCTTCTCTTAATTTGACTTGCCGAATTAAATGACTGTGGATATATATATCCACAGATTATTTCATTGTCATAATCTGGTACAGTATATTATTCATCATAATGTTTTTCAGCAGTTCATTCACATCTCTTAATTTTTTTTGATAATTTCCATTTCCCTTCTGTTAGTGCTTGTAGGGGGGTCAGTGTGTGGAACATGTTTCTCTGAAAAGAAAACAAACCAGTTAGACTACACTTTTTTGAAGTGAAAGATATGGTTTTGTAAACAGGAATGGTTGTTTTTAAATTATAACATCTAACATATTACTTTATCAAATTTTTATTTTCCCTACAGAACTTAATCTGTCGAACAACTTTTAATAATTTTTGATATATTTTAAAATAAATTGATCTTGTGCAATCTTATCACTTCATATAAAATGATGCATGAAACAATGGATATATCTGGTTTTGTTAATAAATTATATTTTAGGGTTTTACTGTTAGGATTGCAGCATGGATTTTTAAGCTGACCATTGCTCATATACCTCTCTTGTTTCAGTTTAGTTCTCAACCAACCGTCGCTATTTCTCAGTTTTGTTGGAATCAACTTTATGTGAATATGTTCCATCTTGAAATGAAATAATTTTATCAGAACACTTAAACTAATATAATGTAATTATAATAACTGAACTCAAAAAAAAAAAAAATTAGTAAAAAAATCATGTTTAGCATAAATCCTTACAGATTACATTCACTATAACTTCACTTAGAATGCCAAACAATATTCGATTCACAGTAACTACTACTGCAGCGCTAGCATGGTGAAATAATGAACTAATGGAGATGGTCAATTCTGGAAAGAACCGTGATTTTTAACAAAACATAATATATGTGAGATAGCCAGTTTTGAAACATTTACTGCATATGTTTCTAAACGGACTACACTTTGAATCTATAAAAGCAATATGATAGCTTTTAGAGATGGCAAGTTTTGGGAATATATATATATGTATGTCACTATTTGTGGATGAAATTGTATTTGCATATTTTACTGGAGAATTTTGTTTTTAAGTTGTTTATAGTATCAGCATATTTAATACTGCAACAGCTAAGTAGCTTTGGTCTTTAACGGCATCTTTTACTTATATATATATATATATATATATATATATATATATATATATATATATATATATATACTTTTTATGGTTGTTTAAAAATTGTAAGGCAGTATTGAATGTGTAGTGCTTCTCTTCATTATTGATTTTGAAAGACTTCAGTTCAGTTTTCAATTGTTAATTATTTTAGAAAATTTATCATAAGATTTATTAATGTATTTATATTTATTTCTTCCTGGCAACTATAGGCTTATGCTTGATTGTAGATAACTAGGCTCCATTTTTTATTTAGAGTAATGATTTTATATTAAAATTAAAACCATTTATCAGTATTGTTTACTCCTGTAGGCATACTATTCTCATTTTTGTTTTTATGTTTTTTGTCATGCATAACTATTTATCTGAAAAAGATAATTTTTTATTATAGAATTTTATTATTTTGTATTGAATGATATTAAATCTCACTTTTATTCCTATTTTTTTCTAGTGTTATTTAAAATATTCCTTACGCTTCCCCATTTGTGGTTTTGCAAACATGATATTCTGAAAAATCCATTAACCACAATAGTGAGGTGTAACTACAATGCATTTGTGGAAATTTGTTTATTTTTGTCCTTGAAAGCACAGGTGAGATTAAAATGTTCATCTAAGCAAAGCATTATTGGCCAATATAATTCTTAAAAACTATTACAACCTTCTGGAAACTGTCAATAGTGAGTTTTGGCAAATTGCTTTGAGATCAAACAAATATCACTGTGATGTCTGATTGATTTATTCAAGAGTTATTTAATATTACAAGATCCATGACTATTGAACAAGTAATAACCTTAATTTTTGAAAACCAATTTTTTATGTAAAATTTGTAACTTGCATTGACATCATTAAGAAAGTACTTTTATTTAACACTATGAGAAGTGTACATGCTACTGACATTACTCTTTGTAGTTTTTAGCATATAAAGTGCCTATTTTAACATTGGACATGATGTCTCATAGCATCAATGATTGGCAATAATGCTAATGCTCATTTCTAGCAGTTGATTATTTTTGCATTTCAGTATGCAGTGAAACTTATTAATGTAATACAGGTTCTCTCTCTATGAATTCACATTGAGTTTCATTTGTCAAAGTGAATGGCTTAACCTATGTAATCTGGTGAGTTGGATTAATGTAATGAAAATAATCTATAAGCATAACTGTTACAGTAATAAATATTTTAAAATAAATTTTAATTTCTCTAGATTATTTTCTTTATTTTAACATAGTTTCATTTAAAAAAGATTCATCATCTTTTGTAATACACTTTTTTCTTAAGTTTTTTTTAATCAAAAGTTGCAGCTATAGCTGAAATAAGGGCCCATAAGAAAAACGTTTGGTGGTGTAAAATTGAACCTTAAATATTTTACAAACCAGTAACAAAATTTTGCTGAATAAGCACCAGTTAGTAAATATATATTTTTTATTAATTAATACTTTCACAAACATTGGTAAATGTGTTACAAAAGAAATTAAAAAAATTGTATTATTAAAAATAATATTGCAAATGCAAATGTATAAAAAGAAAAGTAAACAGAGTCCTAAAGAGACATGAAAAACTGTACCTTTGATGTTTTCTGGAATAAAGGCAATTTAAGTAATTATTAACTAGCATACAGTGAGATGTTGAAAATGATATTTTTTGTTTACTTCCATCATAAGAATGATAATTATTATTGTGTTGAGTGACCATTTCACTTCCTGCTATTACATTTTAAAGGTTATATATTCTGATTTTAGGCGCTTAAATAAATGCTGCAAATCTTTTGATTTCAGTGGAACTGTGTTCTCATACAACATTGTCAGTTCATCTATTAATGTCTTTATGAAACTAAAGGGAAAATGTGTAAAATCTGTATAACTTTTATAAGCCTCAGCAGCATTGTTATTTTTATAATGTAACAAAAAAAACTTTTGAAAAGAAAAGAAAATTCTTGTGCTTTTGTAAAAATTTAAAGGCAAGTCCATTTCCCAATCAAAAAGAGAAAGGTTCTTGACCAACTGGAAAGGAAGTGGATTTTGATTGCTGTTTTGCATCTATTCATTTCATTTTCGTGATGGTGTTTCTAATTTAAACAACAGTTACAGTCACACTGATCAAATGAATGACCACATACAGGAAATATATTTTCATCTTGTATTTTCATAGCCATCTCAATAGTGATATTTTTATTTTGGCTGATAACCACGATATTACATTTTTTAAGTTAAAAAATTCCATATATATTTTATTAATATATGAAAAATATGAAACAAAGCAACTGTTGCTTTGAACTTAACAAGTGTATGGAGAAAAGATGTCCCATCATTATGAAAGTGATCAGCCACAGTAATTTTTTTTTTTAAATTGCTGTTGATGCTCAACTTAGGTTGGGTAAAATTTTGAACCCAGCAAAATTCTATGACAGTGATTTCACAAGTTTTTTTATACTTTATCCTACGTATGTCACTAGGTTTCTTCCAATTAATTTCACACTCCCTACAACAATTTCAAGTGTCATTTGTGGGTTGAAAAATCATGAAATTTGTTTCTTAAAAAACTTACAATTAGTTTTGTACTTCGTTTTTAATTTTTTACAATTTCTTGTTCAAGATAAACCAAATTGATAAAAAAAATTGTTTGTCAAATAACAGTTTTCAAAATAAATATATTGCTTTCTTTTGTAATATGTAATGTGCTGGTTGATTAGAGATGATTTTTTAAAGGTTTTATGACCAATTCCATTACGAACTGGAACATTTTGATGATTTGGCATCTCTTCTATCTTTTTAAATGAGTGATCCCTTTCATTTTCCTTGAACTACTCTAAGCTTTTTTATAGATAATTTAAAAAAAAAAATTAATGTATTTTTTTATTAGGACATTATATATTTTCAAAATAAATTCACAATTCACTGTACAATTTAAATTTTTTGTGCATATATTCAAATCATAACACTTCTCAAAAAATGTTTTCATTAGCTTTTGGATCCAGTATTGTAAAAAATAAAAAAATATTTTGACTGGTTTTTGTATCTTATCAAAATAATCGACACTGTAACAACTTTAATCATTTTTCCCTTTACTGTTTTTTTTTGTTTTTAGATGTAATCTTCCCCAGATAGGCTCCTTTCTTTGTTTACCTCCCAATTACATTCATTTCAAAACATAATCTGAATTATCACAAACTACTTATCTCATTTTTAAACATTTTTATTTTAAAAATATGGCTTTTCAAAATAATTTATTCATAATAATTTATAATCGTTACTCAGAATAATTTTTTAATAACTATATATTATTGCCTTGTTAATCTCAAAAATTAAAAATGTTTACAAAACTTTACTCATTTATATATAAAAGAGATCTATTTCCATATTCTTTAAATAAAGGCATATGATCCTGTAAGCCCTTATTCTAGCTATTGGCTCAATTGTTTATAAATTTTCATATCTTTAGTCTTCTTGCAGTAATCCTTATATGATGTGTAAGTATGTAGTTATAAGATTAAAAATAAGACGTGCTCATTATTTTTTAATATCCCCTCCCTTTTCAAAAAGTTTTCAGCCATCTTTCTACGTATTTCCTGTTTTTAATAATCTAAATTCTTCCCTAATAACTCATACGATTTTTCCGTTTTATGTAAGTATAATACAGTATACTCTGCCAAGCGATTTCTTACTGTCGGTCTTCTATCTTCATTATGTCTTTCATTTTCATTAATATTATTTTACAATATTGTCTTTAATTTTCTAATACAAGTCGTTTATTTAGGCCATGAACTCTAGCACTATGAAGTCATTTTGCATATATACAGTTCTGATATGCTTTTAATAACTACTTCTGCTAAGGTATGTGTGTTTCAAGTTGCAAATATTATCATGTAATTGTGGTGTTTTGTATATTTTATACAAGACCAGTTTTTGTTTATAAGATTTTATGTAGTAGGTTGTCTACCATGGCAATAATTAACTTCACTCTTCCAAACTGGAGGACTGCTTTAGATTGGCGCCAGATATAGCTACTCTCATGTAAAAGAAAATGAAAGAATTCACTTATACTCTAAAGAGTCAATATGTTGCTTTCAATGGGTAGGCAGTATACTGTTTCTATTAATTGATGAAACAAATTATTACCATTCACATCATCAGAGAATTGGATCAAGCTATGGATGATATAAATAGAATGGGGATACAAAGTGTTGTTGAGTTTTATACTATTATATATTCCCATTATACTTCCCTGTGAAGGGAATTATACAAATTTTTTACTATTATATTCCACATGTAGTAACTGGAATAATAACTGATTTTTTAGTCTGATGAATTTAACTTTATATTCAGCCCAACTAAACTGATGTGTTAATTAAGAGTATCATCAGTTCTGCATAATGAATTGGTAGAATTATTATCTTATAAAAAATATACATAAATATTTTAGAAAATGTAAATATTTTTCACACAATTTTATCATTTTTTAATTTATTTGAAAATAATTTATATGAAGTATGGTCTTAGGAGTATGAGAATAGTTTTCTGTCATATGATGGATTTCTTCTTGTTTTTATTAATCGCTTTTGTTAAAACATTTTTCATACTTTTATTTTAATAAAAAAAAAATCATATTTTTTTTTTTTTTTCATGTGTATACCTTTTTAGAATATCTGACTAGAAAAAAAGTCTTGGAAATAAAGTTGAAATAACCCATCAAAATATTGTTACATTTTTTATCCCAGTAACTTGTGAACTGAAAAATAATTAAAAAGCTTGTTTTATGTAATATTATATTGATAACTAATCTATACATCAGATTATTAAGGTGTAGTCTGCAAAAAGGTAAACACAATGTGCAGAGTTACAGTTGTGAATATAATGATGTAATTGGCACTTTTTCTTTTTTATTTGCATCAGTTATTTGGGCTCTCAACTCCAATTAAACCTCTTTTAAGGTATGATTTTTTACAATTAATGGCAAACACTCTGGGAAGTACCAGATCGTCAAGTGTGGTCATGCAAGCTTGATGATAATCAAACTTAAATGACTTCACCCTGACTGTCATCAAACTTGAACAACAGCTCCTATGCAGAACCTATGCCCCTATGCTCCTATGCCCCTAACAGAACCTATGTGATTATTCAGTGTTTTTAATGATTCTAATCTGAATTTCAAACGAGGTTTTATTCCCTCTAATTTTAATTTAAAAGAAACTTAGTCAATTTATTGATAACAGTTTGGTTAATAAGGTGACAAAAACTTAGCGTGTGTAAGCTTGTATATCTTATTGGAAATAAGATCTGCATTTACTTTAATAAATAGTCGTCCATTTCTAAAACAGCCCTGGTCCACATAGACAAATTGTTGGGAAAGTGAAAATATTTTTATCAAATTATTTTTTTTAAATATATGAATAATTTTTGTTTTTTAATAATATATTTATGATTATAATAAATTAATACTTTTTTTAAATAAATGAATTTATTTTGGAAAAGATCATAGGATAAGGGTCTTTTTGGAAAAGGTTTATGAAGACAAAGAGGCATTTGTGAAATGGATTACGTTTAAAATGTACAGATTAAATAAGATTTAAGGGATTTGCAATATAACATGATAACATGATTTGTTTGCAACATTATAACTTTTTATAATATTAAGAACAAAATATACTTAAAATTGATTTGAACCTTAGTTACTATTCGTTAAAAAATTTATACAAAATCAAAAAAGAGCCTTAACATTTTTTTAAAATAATCAGCAATAGCTCATTAATACAAAATTTTCTAGTTTCTTTTGAAATAGAAATATTATCAAAACATTAAAGTAGTTAAAAAGAAATCTACATTTTTTTTTTTAAATTCTAGAACTAATATAAATAAAAATATATATTTAATAATAATATTTGTTTAATATAAATTAAAAAGAACTATCATTAATAGTTCTTCAGTAAAAAGACTTCAGTCCTTCAATGAAAATTAAAAAGCAAAAATTGGTGTGATTCTTAAATTGTATCTTCAATATCTTCCATTAATCCCCTTTGTTTTCATCTTCAGACAGAGTTTCTTCAGTTTGTGTATTTCTTTCATCATGAATAACTACTAATAAATAAAATGCAAGATCAGTTATGGAGTCCCAGTTTTTTCCAAAATGAAGTTCCAGTAAATTGTTAACATCAGCATTTTGAACTTGTTAGTCACACCTAGTGGTAATTCAATTACTTGCCACTTGATTTGGGTAACACTTTATTACCAACTCCAAAGAGTATTGAAACAATTTTCACCCCGTACAAGAATTTCAACAGTACGTGTGTGGCCTCAAGTTAAATAAATTTTTTTTATAGTTAAATGCGAAAATGCCAGTTTTGTGGTAATTTTACACTTGCACAGCCATCTTCCAGTTAAAGATCGAAAAGTCTTTACCCATTTTAAGTACAGTTTGATGCTTTGACAAAACCTCTTAATAATTATCAATATTGGTAATTTGTCAAATTTTGATAAATCTCTTTTGATTCGCCCAAAAACTATGTCGGGGAGCATGAACAAATGTCCCGTTATAGGTAAGAAAAGTTGTACCGCCTCAATGCTTTCAGGTGCGATGTGACAAACCATTTCATTAACATACCAGTAATTATTGTATTTTTGTTATGCCTCCCCACATCCATCAGCAAAAGATGTCATTTTGAAAAAGTCAGAATTTGTTAATTTATGATAAATTGCTAAGGCGATATCATTGAAATCTTTTGGGTGATCAGCTTTAGTCCATGTGTAGAGAAAGATGTTTTATGAGTTGGTTGAGAATCTTTTGATGATCCCTCACAAATTCCAAAATTGTACAGATAAATTTGCTGGGAATATTAAGCTGCCTGATTAGGTACCTTAGGCAAAATTAAATTTTTTTGACAGTCAAATGAATATGTGATATTTTTTCTCAATCTTGGCATAGATGCTTATAAAACATCTGCTTTTATTTTGTGACTTTATATTTAGTCTCAGTCTCTTTAGCTCCCTTATTTATTTTTAGTTTTTCTTGGAAAGTTATACAATTTGAATACTTATCTGTAGCAGGACTATGAAAACTAATATTATAATCAGTTACAAATACTTTTCTAAAGAATTCATTCATTTTAAATTGGATTCTACATGAATTAGTCTAAAAGTCAAATAAGTTTTTTATAGATAATGTGTTAGTCAAATATTGCTTATATGTATTTAGACTGCAGCAGTAATGAAATTCAATTGTTTTAAGGGTTTCTATAAAAGCTTTTACAGCATTTCTTTTATCTCTATATTCCAATTAATGGTGAACACCACTGTGTTTCTATGTTGCACACAATCCTGTTTGCACACTCGTTGAATACGCTTTTAATTTTGATATCTAGTACTACCATTAAAGCTTTCTGGCAAACTTGCAACTGTTTACATATACTGTGTGATAGGTGTAAAATATTTATTCCAGCATACTGTTTCCTGCTTTCTATCCTCTCAACACCTACTTCAACTTGGATTTTCAGTTAAAGTATATTTCAAGATAATATTGCTTGTTCTACTATCGCCTTTATATAATTAATTTTTTGGGGTTAAACATGTGATTAAATTTACGAATACCGTGCATGGTTACTTCTGAATATTTGAAATCTGTTTGACTGCCATGCACACAGTCAAGAAGTTTAAGGCAAGCCTTTTGGAAGAGTATTTATCTTTCTTTTTTAAATTTTTCTTTCATGCAACAGGATTACTAAATTTTTTTCTACCAAATCCATGCGAAGACAGTTTTATCTTACCTGCCTTTCTAGTTTCAGTTTCATACACACTGAATGTTAAAATTGTTGATGGTATATTTTCATAATCCATTTCCATATCAGTGGACCTAAATAACTCTTCTTTTTTTACAAATTAAACTAAAAAAAAATTAAAAAGAAACCACTACAAACTTGAAATACACCAATTCATTCAACAAGTCAAATTAACCTAAATTCACAGATGATTTACAACACTTTGAATGGTTATGAATTTTTGTTATTATAGAATAACTGTGGTATTGCCAAATAAAAATGCTGTTTAAACAAAATAAAATCTGTAGTAATTTGTTTTTAAAAGCAATTTATGAAAACACCTCTATAAAACATAAAATGAAGAAGAATCAGTCTGGAAAAAAGACCGATTGTGAACTAACTTTCATGTTAGTCAAAGAGAGTTTTAATTCTCTAGAATGTCTAGAAAACCACACGCGACAATCTTGAAAATCATGTCTGGAGAGGGTCATCTTGAAAATGTTTTCAAATTTTAAATGAATTTTTTTTTACATTTTGAGGCTTTAGAACTGCAAATTGCAAATTTTATATTCTGATAGAGAACGTTTTAATGAATGCAATGATAACTGAGTCTCAATTTTCCAAAATTATAAATGGGGTGTTTTGAAAAATGACTAGTGTGTGAAAATGCCATGCCTGACCGGAATTCAAACCTGGGACCTCCAGATGAAAGGCTGAGATGCTGCCACGGAGGCCGGAAAAAAATAATTTAAACCTAGCACATTAGAAAAAAAAAGTAGAACACACACACTGTATTAAAACATCAGTTAAGTAATATAGCAACAGAAAGTACTGTTACAGAATTATGTACTGGAGATTTCTGCTTAAATCAGATTTATAATTTATAAAGTTAGCTCAAACTATGAGCAAGGCTAAAAAGGCAAATGATTAATATTCTACAGACTGGTTATCTCATAGGTCTTTGGTTCCATTTATATAGATTTACGTTTAGATCTTGAAAATAAGTTCCACTTTCATTCATGTTCTTCATAAACCAAGAAAGAAATGTGTTTTTAATATTTCTGTGTTAACAAAATATTTGATGATTGGGGCTCTTGTAGTTAATAAGTGGTCATGTTGTTTGTTTTATGTTTTTGAAGTAGCTTTTTATTTACGTAAAATATTAATTATCTTTGTTGTTAAATAGTAGTATTTGATCATGAAAAAGTGAAATACCTTTTTATTATATATAATTAAATGATATATGCACAGGGAAAAGGTTGAATTTTAGTTTATGTGTAAGCATATAAATTTATTATTGAAAATGTTTGTGTATGAATGATCAATTAATTAGTTTTTAGTTCTTTCATTTGTAATTTGTTAGTGCAGTACAAAAGATCTTGCATACTCCTTTTAGAATGCAGAGTATACATTTTTACTGGTTTTATAAAAAATTAATTTAATAAATATTTTTTTATATCAATATAATTAAATATATTTAAAAATGATCTAAAATTAATAATAACTTTTTAGCACGATTGAATAATCATTTTTATTGCTTTTCCTGCCTTTGCATTAAAAAAGTCATTCTTATCAGAACATTTAACCAACGATGTTCTGAATTTTTATTTATTTATTGTATTCCAAGGACAAAAATGAAGTCCATCGACTGAAGTTTGTTCTTCACTGTTTCTTTGCCAATATCCTATAATAATGGCTGGTTGGTTATACCTCACATCTGAGTGTCTGTAATATCTTACTGGAATAATGTATGCAGCAATAATAGTATGTTCTACTAACCCACCGGGTTGGTCTTGTGGTGAACTCATCATCGCAAATCAGCTGATTTCAAAGTCGAGAGTTCTAAGTTTCAAATCCTAGTAAACTTTTATACAGATTTGAATACTAAATTGTGGATAACAATTTTTTTTTTTTGGTGGTTGGGTTTCAATTAACCACATATTTCAGGAATGGTTAACCTGAGACTGTACAAGACTACACTTCATTTTCATTCATACATGCCACTCTCATTCATCCCCTGAAGTATTGTAAACCTTATGGTGGTTCCAGAGGCTAAATAGAAAAAAAGAAAGCGCATATGTTCAACTGGAAATTCTAGTTAATATAAGTGTAATTTTTTCTATTTTACGATTAGTAAACACTAAGTTCAGCACTTAAATGTTCATGAAATCTTTCTTTTGATAATTCAGATAACTTTCAACATTTTTCTGATTTCTGTATTGTTCTGGCAATGTATTTATATTGTTTTTTACTCATTTTTTTAATCTTCTTATAAGCTTAAGCAAAAAGCAGGACTTCTGAGCATATTAGTATTTAAGAGTTTGGTTTTTCTCTTTTTTTGTAACCAGACATGTCAGTAACTAGTATTGTGGGAGTCATCTTGAAATTAAAGCCTATTTCATTGACATTATATTTGATCTATCAAATATGCCCAATAATTTAAAAAATGTGTTTTTATAATTAGCATTTTTTGTTAAATTATTCATTTAAATTCATCACTTTAATGCCAATTATTAATTTCAGCTTAAAGCTAATAGTCTGTTACTGCAGCAAGATTATCACCCACATTATTAACTTTCCCACAGAATTCTTCATAATTGTAACTTAGGTTCCTACAGAAGTTTTTGGTTTCTGTAAATTAGGACGTGACATATTAATTTTTGTTTTGATACACCCACCTTGAGCTATTCCGGTTGCTCACCATCCTTGCAGTTCATAGGCCTTGGCCTTTACTTACAGTCCTCAAAACACCCTTAAACTTTTCACTTGCCAGGCTGTGATGTCCCCCCTCAGCCATCCCACTCAAAATCCTCTGGTTTCATTGGGCATTGTCTTGAGAGTCATAATAAAATACTGACCCAGTCATCTCTTTCAACCTGATTGCCATCTTAATGTCCTTGCATTTGTCCTACCAGAACCTATCTAACTGCTATGCTGTATGCCCCACATACAAATTTTGAATTAAATTCTTATATTTTAAATTCAACAATGAAAACTCCAGATCACTCAACCCTAAACAGAGTTCCCATGGACCTAAACAAGATAGACAACAACAAAGAGCCCCCCCCCAATTCTAGCCTAAGGGACTGTCTGTAACTAAATATCAATCCAATTACATAACATGTCCCTCGCACATATGTACACAGGATTCTCAGCCAACCAACAATCATGTTGAGTTGGCTTTCCAAAACGAACACAGTTTACACATGTGGGTGGGCCCCCGTCTTTCTTGTCCAAGCAGTCTTTGAAATAGTGCCCTTCCTTTGTACAGTACGAATAAAGTTCCTTTTACAGTTTTTGGCCATAACCCTGAGCATTTAACACATCGACTAATTTTTAGAAAATCCTTTAAAATTAACAAATACTCCACCTTTTTCTAAGAAAATATCCCTTAATTGCTTGTCACATTCTATTACATAATATGAATTGCTACTTTCTTTTTTACCAGCACGGAAAGCTATTTTGAATTTACTTTGAAACTCTTCTATAGAATATTTGATATTCTGAAGAGATCTCACAACATCGGTCTTAATTGGATTCTGTTATCTTGGTTTGCTTCACAATCTCTGAAACTAGTTTCTTTGGAGGTGAAGACTCAGTCTGTTCCTTTTTGAAGACCCAAACCAGTGTGAAAACCTTTCAATATAGCGTTGCAACTTATTGGTGTTCTCTTTACCAGTAGCAGATGCAAAAATTTTAATTTACGAACTCTAGGCTGAATGTACAATGAACATTTCTCTTTTGTATTTTTGGAATTGCCAATATACTCTTCTATTCCCCACAAATATTGTTGAATAACTCAACTAATTCTGACATTACCTCAGTAGAAACTGAGTTTGAGGTAGCCAGTTGTCTTTATAACCTTGTTAGTGTAGCAACATCCAATTTCTTCGCCTGTAAAGGTGGCAGGACAGATTTAGCTCAGCTTGTAGAGGAGCCAGACAGTCCCTCCCTTACCTGCTATTCTGAATCAGAGTCCGAATGCTGTGTTTCAATTATACGCTTTGATTCTTTCACAACGAGCAACTTCTGTTAAAACCGTTCCTGCCTATGAGACAACTTTAAGCACTCACTACCACTACTGGCCTCATCCAATACTGCTTCAGCCTTTTCAGATATACACCATGTCTCTTTCACCAGAGATGGCTTCTGATGTAAACTGTCTATATGCCTGCAAGGTGATTTTGAATGTTCAGTAGCACTGCCAGCCCCACCCACTACTGCCTCAATCATCTTAGACCTGGTTATCTTATGCTGCACATGACTTGAAGAAGAACTAACAAGCTCCTACAAAGATTGTTTAAGAGGTGACGGTCTACGTTTTAGTTCCTGCCCACTCTTGTCTTGTTACCTGCGGTCATCTACTTGACTCATTAGTAGTCTCAGTGACTGTATCACTATCAGTTTCCTCACTGCTATCAAGAGTCTCCATAGCCACTCTTAACCATTCTCGACAATTCATACCAATTAATACTATTCAACAAGTAACAAATTGAAACTTAGTAGACTCTGATATAAGTACAATAACAGATCAAATTCAATTTCAACCTTGCAGTACATTGCAATACTGCAAACTTAAACTCAAACATAAACATAAAAGCCAATTACATTGGCATACACCTTTGTAGGAAAATTATTTTAAAAAATGTGCTTAGAACCCACTGGCCACCGCAAAAAGTAATCATGAACCAGCAGGTCTCCTGGACATCATAAACCCATTCGCCTTTTGCAAAACGCAGGTCACTAAACTGAAGGAACTCGCCCCATCTGTCTGTTAGAGATGGGGGTTAGAGCTTTATATTACCCAGAAAAATTATACTGTGCACACATTGTAGGGCTTATGCCCAAGATAGTGCTGGTGAGTCTGCCATGCACAGGGCATGCCATCTAGGTGTATGTCTCAGTTGCTACCCTGCTCATTACCACAAACTGCAGCAGTGCCTGCTCTGACCAGGTTACAGATACAAACTACAGCCAGGGAGAAAAGGATGTCATGACACTGCCAGCTGCAAACCACCATCACACCTGGTCAAAGCCGTTACAGGGGGATGTACTCTCGCCAGCACCCCTTGTATTGGGCAACTCTCTTCCAGTGCACTGCCCAAACAGTGCTCGAAACTAAATCACGCAGTTTCCCACCAGCTGACATACTAAAAAACTACCAGCTGTCATAGTATACCCACTTCTACGACGGCATGCCCTCTGTACACATAAACTGGCATGCTGGGTTCACCCCACCATGTAGGGATCAAACTGCGATCTGTCACCAAACCGTCAATTAAGATGTTTTTCAAATACCCATGGGGCAGACTCGTCACTGAGGGAGAATCATCAAATCTATTGAATGTCCTGCTAGTCTGCTAGCAGGCACACAGCAAACAACACAATATAAAATAAATAATACAATACTATAAATTCATCATAATATAACAAAAAATATGAGTTAGCCCACTCATTTGATTTGCGAAACAAATCACAAGTGATACTTGATTTATTAATAAAAAAATAGTTATCAATTTCAATTATACAGTTTCGCACATAATTCTAACTAATGCAACAATATCACACTCGCATCTTGCAATCGAAATAAATTTACATAACATCAATTTCAGCCAGTTTTACCTTGTCAGCCCACATTACAATTATTTCTTTAATTAAAAACAGGGTATACAGCAATATTAAAGAATATACCACACTACCTTAAGATGGTATCCGCAGAGAGCACCCCCTTCTGAGACACATTGTGTTCATAAGAGGGCAGGCCGACTTACCAGCACTCCCTAGGCCCCCAGGTTTAAATCAAGGTTCCATCAGGACAGTTATCACTATCAAATTTATTCAAAAGCCACAAATGCCCATTTAAGTCGTTGACAAAACCTCCCCCACGGGGGAATAGGAACTGATACGAGATATGCCCTTTTTCATAAAGAAGAAGTTAGATATAGATGCTTCTTTTTACAGTTGAAAGTCATTTTATATTATGGTTCACCACTATTCGATTTTGCAGATAATTATAATTTTTCTTTTCCCTCTATCTGATCACTATCGTTCAACGTACTAATGTTTCTGCTGCAACAATACAAAATAATATTCATATATTCAACTGTAGTAATGGCTTCCATCTATTGTAATCATTACTTTTTTCGTGATTGTTGGGTAATCATTTTTTTACTATTTAATGTACAAAACAGTATGCTGAAAGTACAGAAGGCAGTTTTACATACAACTTAAAAATAACAGAGTATATCACAGCATAATTCATTATAAAATAGACATAAATGATAAAACGTTTGCTTGGATCATGGGTTCTTGCTGTATATTAATTTGCAGACATTTGACCTAACCACTTAGTAATATGCAGTAAAATATAAGCTTTGTTTCTGTATGGATTTTTCTTTACAATTCTTAGGTAGAGAGAACTAATGTGGATCAAGACAGTGATTTTTATTTATATTTTGTGTGTATTTTTCTAATTTTATTCTAACTTAACATTAAATGTAAAATTTACATAATTGTTCTACTTTAAGAAGTATTTTAGTAATTCTTTATAGAAAGTGTTATTGTTGATTAAATAATAGTAACTAAGCTACTTGACTGGTAAGTTGATACACCTTCAATGAATAAATCACTTTTTAAATGTTTTAGCATATAATTATACTTTTTTTTTTCAATTTTGTACAGTAAGTGTAAGTCCTGAAAAAAAGAAGTTTTATTTAGTTAATTATAATTCCAGTCTGTTAGTACTATTACTATCTGTGTGTAAAATTGCAGTTAAATGTTGTTGTATATTAATATTTGTTGTATTAGTTTATCAGTTGTTGAGTAATTCTTATTGAAAACTTATATGCATTTGTCCACTGCCATTTTAATTACGCTACCAAGTTACATGAACAGTAGTAAAAAGCATGAAGCATTTTTTGGAAATGTTAGAAAACTGTCACTATCTAATCATATCGATGTAATATATTTGAAGCAGGATTATTGTTTTATATATATATATATATATATATATTATTAGTCAAAACTACAGTAAAGTTACTAGCTAAGTTAAGTAGTTATATTTTTTACTATATTATTGCTTTAGTGTTGTAATTATTATATTGATAAGGATATAAATAAGATTTGTATATTTTTGTTAGTTATTGCTTTTATACAGTAAAAAATAAAAGTTACCTCCTGTGGTAATCAGTATGGCTTTGCCAATTTTTTTGTTTGAATGATTGTTAGTTATATTATTTTTGCTACATTAATTAATGTTTTTTGAACAACCTTTAATGATGTCAGTTATTTTTTTGAAAATGATCATTCTGGTATACAATGAAAGAGAATGCTGTCTGCAACATTTATTTTAATTAACTTAAGTGAATAAATAAAAAACTAAGGTGTTGATTTTTTAAATAACTACCAAATATTGAAACTGATTTTATGAACTGCAGCTTGTAATTATTAGAAAAATATAAAGTTAATTAAGGTGCTTTCACTTTGTAATAATTGTACATGTAAGTAGCTTTTTTTCTTTTTTTGCAGTAAGTGTATTATTTCTTAATGTGTTGGCACACAAACACGTTTCGCTATCTTCTCGTCTTAGCATTATTAAATTAAATAAAAAAGAAAATTCTTTTAGTTTTTTGGAATGGCTGAGTTGAACTTAAACTGCAGCTGATAAGTAATTAACTTTAATTATTTTTCATTTGATATCAGTTTTATATGAAAGTTACATTAGTAAAATTTTCTTTTATGAATTTTTTTTAATTATGTGTGAAATATAATTTTTAATATTTGGCTGTGAAATTAGGATTTTTTAGGTTTATATCACTGATGTATGGTATTGGTAGCATATTATTCAAATTTTTGGCTTATTTTCTGGATTATAATCAGTGAGGGATTCATTAGCATCACATTTGGAACTTAAAATGAAAGGACATCATGTTGCTTTATGCAGGGATTTTTTAAATAAAATAATGGTTAAAATATAACCAGTGAAAATATTTGTAATCATTTCTTTTATAAATTTCACTCTTAAGGTTAATGCTTTCTCTTTGCTGGACTAGCTTTTCAAACTGTATAAATTCATGTTCCAGAGTATATTAATTAATGTTCAGTTATGTATTAAGTGCTGATAGAATATGTCTCCTGTTAATTTTAGTTTAAATCAGTGAAAGTGCACATAACAAGTGACTAGCATTATAAAATTAAAGAACAGAACTAAGGAACACTAGCTGTTTCTTAACCAGTATGTATGTTGTTGATTGTGAGTGCTTATATGCAATAAGATCTTGCACATCGATGTATGACCACCAGATGTGCGCGTGCACACATTCATACACAAACAAACATTTTATGTATATGGTATGTATAATAATCATTAATGATAAATGTATTCTTGAGTGCTAGTTTTCTTAGGGAAAGAGTTGGTTACTGTAAGAGATATCATTATATTGCATTATACCTTATTATATATTGTCATTGTTAAATATTTTTGATAGGTAGATTAATTTGGTATTTTTTTATTTTAGTGAAATTGACAATCTTTTTTCTTTAATGAAAATTTGATTTTAATTATAAAAAAGAGAAATTATTTTTAATAAACATGAAAAACAATATTTTTTAATAAAAAATTTTTAAGTAATCGCAAAACTTATTTAATCACATTAATAGAAAGGTAAATTAGACAAGACCAGAGTGTCTTCAGTTTGCACTTGAGCAGTAAGTTCCACCGCTTGAAAAATTTTATGTTTTTATGAACCATCATTGAAAATGGCATTTCAAGGATGTACTGATAATGTGTGGTTAATGGAATATTTTTATGTTTCTAATTATGTTCTAAAATTTTCATAAAGAATTTATAATAATAATTCAATGTAAACTATGTAACTCTTAATTCAATTTAATATGCTGCCATATTTCTCAGATTTTTTTTTAGAATTTTTTTAAGTTCTGGCAACTTTGAGTATATGTTCTCAAATTTATAATCAAGTGTAATCTCTAAGTTAGAATTTTTTTCCTTGACCTCTGTGAAATAAGATCTAGAAGAGGGATTTTCATTTTGATTAAGAACTTTCCTCTTAAAACATTCCTGACCTTGATCTTGTTGCAGCCAATATTTATATTTTTACAGTTGAGTAGATTTTTTAGTATTTAAAGTAATAGTTTACTTTTATTATTAATTCACTATGGGATAAACTTTTAAAATGAATTTGCAGGAATATAAAATGTTTCATCAGAATTGATTAATTATCCCTCACACTTGACCTTATTTATGATGGTCTGTAGTGTGATTCTGTAGGTAATGAACATTTTTTGGCAATGTAGAGCCTCAAAACAAGTGCTGGAAGGGCAGCAACCTTTTAATTGGAGAAATCAGCTGCTTCTTACCGATTCCATTTTCTTTCCAGAAACTAGCCCTTTTTTTAATAAGAAAGTTAATTTTTTTGTTTAAAAGTTTTAATTTCTAAGCTTAATTATATTTAAAATTGTTGTTTTACTAACACCTCCATTAGATTTCATGTACTTTTAAGCAGTTTACAATTAAACATTCATTATTTGTGACTTGATTTGGTAAGATTATTAACTGCTATTGGGTTTATGCTGTAAAAAAAGGGAAAAAAGTTTTTGTCAGTTACTAGATCAAAGAAAATATTAAGAAATTCTCTAAGAAATTAGATGAGAATTGTTTTTTTATGGTTAAAAATTATTAAATAACATTGAAATATGTAAATTTATGAAGGGGTTTTGAGAATTTTTTTTTACTTAAATCATTAGTTTTTATTTAGATTAATTAAAATGTAATTAGTTGCATGGTAGAGTTTTGTGTTTTGCAGCAGATTACCCTGTTACAAACGAGATTCTTGTGGGTGATTGGTCCTTATTATATGCATTGAAAATTACAGGTAAATGAAAGAGGAAGTAAGTGAGAATAAATCGTAAATTAAAATGCTAAGATTTCTGCAAACTAATCAAGATTTATGATTAGAAGTGCATTTTTTTTCTGTAACAGTGATTCTGTCAATGAGTAGTATGTCATAGATAATCAGACGGCCTTAGAGCAGAATATTAACTGCTGTTGAAGCTACTAATATTAATAGCATGAGATTATCCAAATCAAAGTGGTACTTTATTCAAAAAAGGTTAGCACATTCAAATTCCAAGCAGCTGTAGTCAGTCGTTTAGATACCAGTAAATGTTAATCATTAATATTAAAGCCGTTTGTTTCCTAGTAGGTTCTTTGTTGTTCAGTCAGTTTCACACAGTCACTATTTTATTTATTTTCTTGAAGTGTTCATCCACTGCCAATGCAGCAGCCAAAAGTCACCCAAATCTTATCGCATTTTTGACTTTATATATTGATTGCTTCATTACCAATAGTGCGTGATGATCTTATGTAGTAAGGAAAGTATACATACGAGACTCAGCTGATAAATTTTGCTTATTTATGCGTAGCATGGGAATGAAAAGAGATATTGGAATAAAATAAAAAATGAATAAAAGTACAATACCTTAGCTACAAAAATCAGTGTTTATTTTTCAATATAATCCCTGTTTAGATTGATACACTTTTCCCAACATGTGACAATTTTTTGCATTCAGTCACTGAAAAATTCTGGTGGTTTTTCTTGGATCCAAGTGGTTACACCTTACTTCATCTCATCATCGGTAGTATAATGATTACATTTGAGATCCCTCTTGTGATGAGGGAAGAAGTGGAAGTCACACTGAGCCAAATCTGGCAAGTATGGCAGTTGCAGAATAGGCTCAAACTTAAGCTTGCAGAGAGTTTGTTCAGTACCCATTGTGTACAGATTTTGCGGTAACCTAATTGCTCAATAATGTGGCCTACTTGGCCTTTAGATATGCCTTACTGAATAGCAATACATTGCTGGGTGATTCGCCAGTCACTTTGAAGCAAATCACCCACCTGCTTTCAATGTTTCTTGTCAGTCACAGAAACTAACTGGTCATCCGCTGTGAGGTGCATCCTCAATTGTCATTCTATCAGCTTCATATTCGCAAAATTTCAATGCCCACCTATTCACAGTACTTCTGTCAACAGTTTCACTACTATAAACCGTTTTTTAAATGAAAAATATTCATAAGCTTCACATTTTCTGCTGTTAAAAATTCCATCATTGTACGCTGTTTTAACTATGTTGACATAGTGGTAATATTTGCATATTGGGATAATTTTTGATTTCTAATTTTTATATCAAACTACATATTAAACTTGAAGACATTTAAAATATATATAAAACTTTTTTGATAATATATGTAATTTCATTTGTTTATTAAATTAAAATTGAAAATTAAGAATTAAAATTAAAAAATCACAATTTAAAAGTTTTTCTTTTAAACATATAAAAAATTAAATTATGGAAATTAAAAACTATATAAACTATAAATTTAAAACTATATATTCTGATGTCAGAATTGATAAAATTAAAATAAATAAATAGGATAAAATATACTATATGTCTTGGCTAGCCAATGCAACAGTACTGCATGGATTTAAATTAAATTGGATTTATAAACTGTTATTATCTTATATATAAACGACTGCAGTCGTTTTTAAAGTGTGTCATTTTCATATTATGTTTTCAAGTTGAATTTACTCTTATATTTATATATATAATATTTCTCCAAAATTTCTATTTTTATTATTATTATTTATATTACATTTCTTAATTTCCAATATTTCCAAATTGGTTTGAATATCAGAAATAGTATATGTATTGTTAATGAGGTGGTCAGCAACATTAGATAAACCCAATTTTTCATTTTTATAATGTCTAATATGTTCAAGAGATCTGGTTTAAAAGATTTACTAGTTTTACCTATTAAATGTGTTAGTTTGATATAAAATTGATTGATATATGTACTTTGATATAAAAATTAAAAAAACAAAAATTACAACTGAGGATGTGGGTTACCATGAAAGCGTTACTGTAATGTTATGAAAAAAATAAGGTTAGTTTCATCTTATTTACTTTTTAATTTCTGTACTTAGATGAATCAAGTTGGATTATATATACAGCATATATATATATATTTTTAATAAAATAAATAATATCACATTTATAATAAAATTCTTCACGCCACTTAATAGAAAAAAAAAAAAAAAACAGATTTAAGAGTTATACACTTCTAATTTGTTCTGAAGATAATATCTTATAACTATCATCGATATTCGCTTAGAAACATTTTTTATGACATTTTAACAAAAATTTTGTTAATTCAATTTTCAAAAAAAAAAATTATACTGAAACAATTCTAGTAGCATATCTTGATTTAGGAGCACTTTCTTACCTCAATCAAGAAATCATAAATGATTGATGACATTTATATGTATTTAAATCTATAGATTTATATATTTATAAATATATTTTAAATAGGTATATTATTATTATAATATGAAGTAATTTTATCAGTGTGTTATTGAGATACATAGGCTGATATATTAACAAATGGCTTTTAAAGTATTAAGTAAAAGTTACTTTTCGAATTATGACATTGAATGTATTAAAGGAATATTAAGGATCATTTCTACAGATTAATTTACTATTTTTAATTAGTCAAAATATCATTACTTATGTGTATTTGTTGCTATGGAAGATTACATTATTTATATTTATTATATTGCTCATCTGGAGAATTGTACATAAATTCTAGAATTCATAATTTTTGTTTCTATGAAACAGTGTATAATTTATGCTAGGAGGAAGTAAAATTTTAAGATTAAATGTTTCAGCCTTTAGGCTTATTGTGCAGCAGTCTCTGGACAGAAAATGGAGTCCCTGAAATTTCCACAGATAATTGGTTTCCGTACCAGATAGGAACACCACTGGCTCTTCAGGTCTTTGCATTCTCAGCATGGAGAATTTAGCAGAGTAAGACAAAGGATTGGTGAAAAAGAGTGATTTTCTGTGAAGGTTTGACGAGATAGTATACTGTCTTGTTCAGCTTCATATTAGTACATTAAACTGAATTTCAAGCTAATCCAAAGTTAATTTTTTCTGGTGTAGTCCCATCAAGTTAAAGTTGATGGAATTTTTGTATTAGAAACAATCTTTTTTTCTTTAATTTTGTATTTAATATCCAGTGTTAATTTTTATTGAAGATAGTTATTTGGTTGTGTTATTAAATTTAACTAACTTTTTTCCTAAAGGTTTTAAGAAAGGAACTATGGTTTACACTATATTATCTATTACTATAATATTTTTAATCAGTTTGCTAATAAACTGATTTGTTATAGAATATTGTGACATGTAGTGTTTGTAGAAGTGTAAAATGTAATGTAGTATCATTTCATATTTAGATTATTTAATTAGTGTCCTAGATGTAGAGTAGCATAATTTATCAATATTCCCTGTTAATGTATGTAATCTGTATGAAATTATTATTATTGTAGCATAGAGTAGTTATATATACCGTTGCAGATATTCTGAACTTACCATTATTTACCGTTTTAAGTTTCATCAACTGTTAAAGAATACTATTTTTATGCGTGTGTAATTATAAATCTTTATACAAAAGATTTTTGGCTTTGGTTTGAACTACTACTGCATTGTTTAATATGGATTTTTAAAATTTCTTAGGGTCATCATTAAATGTTTATTTCAGAAAATTATTGTGGTATTTAAATTAATTTTTTGCTGAAAATTATAGCCATTTAAAATTATTTGTTACTTGCTTGAAGTAACTAAATTTACCAAATAGTCTAATTTTTATGAATTAAATTTTTTATTGTGATAATTTAAATGTTGTACAAAGGTATTCTTACTTCGATTGAGAGGTCTAAATGAATAATTTACATTGATATGATATTTTTTTTCATACATTATAATACAGGTTTTTCCACCTTGTTTGTTATATTTTTGACAATCAATTAAAGTAGATATTGATTGATATACAGGTGTTTGGTTTGATTCTTACTATAGCTTAGAATTCTTTCATTATTTTTCTTTAGATCAATTAAAAAATTCTCCTTACCCTTATATAAATAAAAAGACTTATTAATATAAATTTAAAATCCTAAAACAATTTGGAGATTCACTCTTGAATAAAAAAAGAGTGAATCTCCAAAATTACATTCCGAGTGAATGTAGTTAATGTTGTTAAATTTAAAAAGAACTCCTTTCTAAATATATGGACAATTTTTTTCTAAGCTATTGGGCAATTTATTTTTTTGATGTTGATGACATGCCATTATGAAATTGTCAGCAAACCCCTTTTAGTAATGTGACTGAATAATATAACACTCTCTTCCCTTACTCTTATGATGTCAATGTAAATTTATAATGTCTGACTATGCTTCTCATGAACTTTGTGCTATGTGTAAAATTTAAATATTTTAGTTAATATTGTTGTATATTTGCAAGATTGTTATGTTGCTGCATACATTAATTTATGTGCTTTTTATCTGGTTAACTGTGTGTCTGGGTATGCTCTGTGTGTTATGTGCAGTCATTGTACCTGGGTGTATATTTGTGGCTTGTTTTTTTTATCAGTTTTGTTACTATGAAATGATCTTGTATATTTTGTTTGTAGATGTGAAAGCAAAGTAATTCTTTCTTGAAAAGATTGGCAGTTTGTGTAATATTTGCTGTAAATAGAACTGTTTGCAATTTTTTTTTTTTAATCTTTTGTAGCATGTCAAGTTAGGTATCTAGACACTAAAATTTGCATAATATTCATGCATTGTTTTGCAAACACACTGAACTGCAATGCAGAATGTAAATGCTCAGACTCAACACAGATGAATACGCACTTGAATTCATACTTAAGCGGTTTTACTGGCTATTTTAAAATTTGTACCACCAGCATATCATGGACAAAATATTTGCATAAGAGCTTTGAAAATATTTTCCAAGAGGACATTTTCTTGAAATCAATTGGATTTTTACATTATATTACCTAAACTCACCCCATCATTAATTTTAAAAAACCAATAAATGTCAAAAAAAATTGACTTTTAAGTTCTGTGGTAAAGCAGCACCCACTGTAAATGGTGTATGTGAAGTTGCAAAACTGAAAGAAAATAAAACTCATCAGTATATTATAGTCTCATTTTGCCTGATATTAGATGTAAAATTATGAAATAATTCAATAAATAATAATAAATTTATAATCTTTATATGAGTTATAATCTACGGTTTTCAAATTTAGAAAAGTATAATTGGAAATTTATGCTAAAAAGAAGTCACATTCACATTACAAGGCTTACTGACAAGAATTTTTTTGGTGTCTTGAGTGTGTGTTTCTATAAAAGAGAGCTAGCAACAGGAATTCATTCAGTTCATTGAGTTCTCAGTTAGTTGTCTCAGCACCCATTATGGACATATTAATAATTCAAATGATTATGAATTTTGCTATAGGCTAAGCCATGAGAACACGCTTCTAAAGTTTGTCTGCTGTTACTGGCAGATCAGTTTGAATCACTTTAATCTGCTAAAATCAGGGTACTTCAGAACTTCTGCAGTACCCTGTTCTTTGTTTTTGAAAGAATTTATTGACCAATTCTTCATAAACATCATACAGTTCATCTCCATTTTCTTATATTTACCACTAAATTTTTGTTAGCTCCTATTTTTTCTGTAATTGTCCATTAAATTAAAAAATTTCCTGGCTTTTATTCTTTGCACTGCATACATGAATTTTCTAGCACCCCATCTTTCATATTTCCCAGCTGATTGTTCATCTGTTCTGATTAAGCATACATTCTTGTTCATTTTCCTTAATATTACTTCATTTTTCATTCTGTTGTCAATTTAATTTTCTCCAAACTCTTCCATGACCATGTTCCACTTCTATAGAAGTACACTTTGGCCAAATCATCCACTTTTTTACCTCTTGCTCTTCTAGTTTTTATTTAATTTTCACTTCTGTAATCTTCTTGTGTAATGGGTTTTTGTTCAGACATTGGCAAATCATCTCATACTCTCTCTTACTTTTAATTTCTTAGTATTCATTTTCATTCTGTTATGTCTTCTAATTTTCAAACTGTATTGTTGAACATCCTATGAGTCATATAAAAACACCATGTAATCTCTGATCATATACAATTTATTTTCTTTCCTTCAGTAATGATCCCTTCATCCTCTTAAAGGGTTGTTTTAGTCATATCTTTAAAATACAAACAACATTGTGAATAAGAAGTGTCCTTGTTCAGCTAAAATACAAAAAAAAGAACAATTAAAAATAAAGAAAAAAAATCAAACATCTTTATTCCTCCAGATCAATTAATATTTTTATTATCTTTCTAATTTATTTGATTTTTTAATATTTCCAATAGTTTATCACATTTGATTTTTGAATAAATATGAAACATATATGTATTATTTTACCTCTTTCAGTGTACTTCTTACCAGTAGTTATAAGCCCAATTGCATCCTAGTCCACCTTCCTTTTCTAAATCTGTAATATTCTTCTGTAACTATTTACTCCATCTTTTTACTATCTCTTCTGCTCAGAATTTTCTGGAGAATGTTTGTTGAATATAAAATTAACCCTTTATTTTATTTTGCCGTATGAATTATGTTAATTAGAAACCACATCTCAAATTTATTTTTCTGTACTCTTCATATCCTGAAAAATTGAGATATGCCATCCTCTTATTGCAATGGTAAGTAAGATAAGTATAAATAAGTAAATAATTTTTTTTTGGATTTACTATTTTACAACAAAGAAATTCAAACTAAAAACATTCATTTTTAACATCTTATTCTTGTCCACCATTCTGTGAATCAGATATTTCTTTATTTACTTTGTTGTTGGTTATGCAAGCCTCTTCAGTTTTCACAGTACTAATTGTTTAAATACTTTTATAAATTAGTTTTGTTATATTTTTCATCAATTTTGTCACATAAAATTTTATGTACATAATCACTATAATCTGAGATACAATCAATATCTTTGTATGTGATGTGTTCTATAAATATTTTTCTTTTATATTATATAATTATATTTAATGAGCAATATAAACTTAAAAAAAAAATGATTGGAAACTTTTAATGTTAGTATTCAGATTTTATGGTCAATTTTTAAAAAATACCTGCATAGATAGGAAGCTATTATGAAATTTAGGATTTACTTTTAAAAATTCTGGGCACGCCCCACTTTTTTACGTTACATTACACAAGGATCAATATTCTTCAGGATGTAATATTTCATCCTGATCTTTTTGGAGATACTTGGCCGTCTGTTTGATGATTAATTTTCCTTCTATTTTTTAAGTATTTTGTCATCTCTATTGGCAATTTCTTTGGAGGCTATGTCCTTCCTGCATTTATGTAACATTACTAATTTTACTTTTTTGTACATTACTTCATACCATTCCATTGTGCACCACTTGATGTTACAAACCCTCATTATAAAAAGAAAACATTTTCATACGATAGCAAGTGGTAATTGAACATCATCAATCTGGATTGTGCTTCAGTGACTACTTTCTCCATTTTAGTTATCCCACCTTGGTTTATGACTTATTTACTTACTTCTCTCTCTCTCTTTCAGGTGTGCATATGTGTTCCTTTTAGAAATGAGATGCCTATTAGTATAATACAAATAATATTGTTAATATTGACATATTGGGCACTTTTAAAAGGCCTATTAAAACTACGGTTTAAATTAAAACAAAAACTTTAAATTGATAATCATCTACATTCTGTTGATATAAATGTTTTCTTTAATAAAATTATAAGCTTTTTAGTTAATAAAAAATGGCAATTGAAGTTTCTATAATAGGTTGTAAATGTTTCAGGTACATAACTCAAGAAATATAAACCAATTTTATTTTGGTTTTTCAGAATATAAAATATTCATGGTGCAGTTTCAAAAATAAGCATAGAGTATATGTGTGTTAATATATTACCATAAATTAATATTGTTTTTTAATCTTTTTATATTCCTTTAATGTTTGTGATGATGTAATTTAATTTTTAAAAATTAAAAAGAAATCCTTCATTTTCTGTTTTACTTATATTACAGCTGTTATAATAAAGTGAAAAAATACTTCTCTTGCATAGTACTGATTAATGACACTCATTTTTAGTTTACATTTGTTATTTAATTTATTGGGTAACATGAGTATTTGTCATCCATATTGTATTGAGTATGTTTTAAAGAGAGCATAGCTTCTGTATGAAAAACAAAACAAAAATTAATTGTGTTTAGTAATTTTTTATTAATAATTGAAATAACGTATTAAACGTGTTTATTACATCAGTTGTCATAGTTCAGTAATATTATTTTTTTCTGATAAGCTCATTAAAATTAATATATTCTGCTCATTTATAATTCTGTGTATCATCTTCAAGAATTAGGTAGGTGTCTTATGTTTTGTTCAGTTCTGAATGTGGGTTTATCATTGGAGAAATTTCAAGTTAAGACTTAAGTAGAGAATTAGCCGTGACAGTTAGTTTAAGCAACTTTTTATAAACTGTTATTTTTATTTATCAAACACATTAACTGCTTATCAAAATAATTATTTTATAGCGCATTGAACTTAAGTACTGGTATTAAATATAAGTAATTATTAATTTTCATAAGATTTGAATTATATTTAGCTGAGAAGTTTTATTTTATTCAATATTATTGTCAGCTGCTAAAAGCTCTGGCAATTGTTGATCATGATGTATTACATAAAACGTGACAATAAATTAAAAAATGGCTTAAAATCCCTTAAACAATTTGCCACAGAATTTTTTTTTTTGTTAAAAAGGAAAATGTTGTGGAAGTAATTAGTTCTTGACATTTAGGCTATTCCATTTTATTCAAGAAATTAATATTTACAGAACATTACCAGTGCAATATGCTTATTACTAAAAGCACTGGCAGCAGTTTGAGTTATCAACTTTAATGTGACATAGAGGAAACAAATAACTTTCACTGAAAAACTTATTACATAGTTGAACCTGTGGTACATTAATTGAATTTTATTAAATTATCTGTTTTTGCCATTGTGTAATGTACTCTCTTTCTCTGCCCATCTCTCATTAATTGTTACTCTTCTCCTGCCTTCACTCATATCTCCTATTTTCTATGTCATTTTTCTAATCCTATGTTTAATTCTTGACTTTTGCCCCTTTAATTTCCCTCCATTCCCGGTATACAATTTAATTAATCATTCATAATTTCCAATTTCACTAGTATGATTAAAGGCTATATTTTAGTTTTTATTATGAAAGTGTTTACAATTCAGGGTAACACTGAACTGTGAAACTTAATCCCTATACTTTGCAATCAGGTAAATTTTTTTATCGTGAAATTCTAATTCTTCTGTTTTAGGCATGAAACTATTAGCCTCCTCCTTCACCTTATTATTATGATCTCCCTGCTAATTCTTTCACAATCAGATAATGCTATTTCTTCAGCCTGGGATTATTCGTTCCAATTTCCTGATACTGGGTATATCTGTTCTGTAGCATAAGTTTGCTTGTTGTTTTTATTTATTTATTTTTTCATTTATTCAGTTGTGAATTACAGGATTGAAATCTCTTATGACTAAATGGTAATATCCCTTGATAATATATTGCTAGTTTCTTATCTTTTAATTTTTCAGTTGAGCATGCATGTTTTAATGTTTTGACTATAAAAGATAATGTATTCTATGATTAAATTTCTCTTGTTTTGTACTTCAGAAATTAAACACATAATTAACATTTTTGCACATGTATAAAAAAAAATAGCACTGCTTTTGTTATGTTTCTATTTTTGATAATACATTTTAATGCTAGTCCCAGTAACACAGAAATAATTTCTACTTCTACATTAATAAAATATAAATTATAAAAGAATATTTTTACATTAAATCTTAACATACTCATAAACTGTAAAAGTGGGCAAATCATTTCAGTTTAGGATAGTTTGTGCTTTTATTAGTATTTTTTCTGCTAAATTCATTCATCTTTGATTTGAATTAGATTGAAAGATTTTTTTTATTTTGTTAATGACATCTAACATGAAACATATTAAGATAGTGAAGGTGTTTTGAAAGGTTTAACTGTAAAAAAATTTTGAAATCTTTTTTTTTAATGGATAAAAAAATAATTAAATAAAACAAATATTTTAGAAGAAATCAATAGTTTGTGTAATTAATCATGCCTTATAGTTAAGAGCATATGTACCTAACTGTATTTGATAAGGGGTTCAACTTTAAAAATTTTCACATTCATGTAAAAATTTTAAAAGTATTTTCACAAGTATATAAGAATATCTAAAGTTTTACAAGTTATGTGTTGATTCCAGTTTTTTAATGAAAATTGATGAATATTTTAATAAAATGCATCATAGTAGTAGAATAAATAAATAAAAACATTGTATAATAACAAATAATAAAAAAAATGTCTTTATACATTGACTTTTTAATATATTTTATTGAAGGATAATGAATAACTTACACTATCTATATCAGTAATACCTGTTTTTTTTTAAATACATTGATAGCTAATAATTAAAAAATTAATCTCTTATGAAAAATTATTAACGAAACTATGTAAAAAAAATAGTATTAAAAAAAAGGCATCACATGAGAAAAACTCTAATTGGCTATATCTTCAGAACTTATTTATTGTGACTAAACAATATTTTTAAATTCATAGATATTTATGTTGAAGTAATTCAATTATTCTTAATTTTAATTCTTATTTTGCTGTGTTACTAAGAGATATTTTGAATTTTCTTAAAATTAAAATATTTGAATCTGAAGATTTTGAATTAGTATTTCGAGAAAGGGTTTTTTGTACTTTCACTGACATATTGCCAGTCAAAATTAATATGTGCTCAGTTCAGGAATAGGTTTTTTCATGTAAAACTGAATTTTTATCATTATTTAAATTTTTTTTTATATGTGTTTAACATAAAGAGTAGTTAGATCAAGAAATAATATAAAATTGTTATAATGAATGCAAATTATAAATGAGAAATTTGCCTTCTTAAACAAATCACTTTATTAGTTATTTATGTAGTATAGTATTTAATGACCAAAATAAGTGAATGTTTCATCATAGTATTTATGTATAATGAATAGGTTAAATTATTAATATTTATTAATATGAGATAGGCTGTGCTTGGATTTGTTATTGTGCCATTTTGTTAATTGATAACTAGTGTTGCCATTTAAAGGTTTAAAAAAATTTTCCTACTTTTATTTATTTAATCGTTTTTGTAATAAGTTTTTGGATCTGAACAGAATTGACAACAAATTTAATGAAAATAAATAAATAGATTGTCAATATCTTTTTGATTCATATTCTAGTAATATTTAACCTTTGTCATGGTTGGCATAATTAGTTGGTTGCAGTTAACAGAAAATAGTTCCTTAATTTTTTTTGACATGAAGTGGAAACTGCTGTACATGATAGCTGTGAGTTTGTTTATTGTGGATTGATGTGAGTCAGTTAATTTTGATAATGAATTTTATTATTTAGATCATTTGAAATAATTTAAATATTTATTTTAACTGGGTAACTTGATAGATGTTCTTAACGTTTATATTTATTGTTTCATTCAGGGTTAGAGAAAGTGATTGTAATATATTGTTTAAGTAAAGGCAACTGCTATTTTATTAAGTATTTTTAAGAAATTCTGACAAAAAAGAAAATTCGTTTTATTTAATACATTTTCCTTGTTTATCCAGGACTTCTAAAAAAATATATATTGTGTAGAAAATTAAAAAAATGTATGTCTTAAAGTTATTATTTAGTACTAGCAACTCTTACAAAATCTGTTTCAAACTGCTCTATTTCTAAAAATGGTTAAACTACAGGAGCCAAACTAAATTGTGGTCTAAGCTATAATTTTATAAGGAATCAAATTTTTTATTTTAAAAACAAAAAGAAATGTTTATTGAACATTACAATTTGTCTGTTGTAATTTAAGTTGAATATTTGTAAGCTATATTAAAAATAGATAACATTAAACTTACTAGATTCATTATTGTAGACATAAACATGTTTTGTTGTATTAAGTGAATAAAAAAAACTTGTTCATTGTATTCTTCAATCTTAAATTGCTACACAGTTAAAAATTTAGTAAAGCTAATCATCATTGATTCTGGTGCATGAATATTTTTCAGGTGTACCCACTATCATCAAAATCTACATAATAAAAAGTATTAACCTGCTTTGGTATTCTTTTGACAGTATTTTAAATTACATGAAATTTATAACTGATCCTTACATCAAATAATTAAAATTCATATCTCAAATTAATTATATAATAATATATTATATTTTTATGACTCCAATCCTTTGATTATATTTAGTCTCAGTTATTAAATATTCATCTTCTTTATGTATCATCTCCTCTGACAATCATTACAACTACATCACAGGTTAAATAAGTTCATGATGCTATACTGATACGATGTTCTCAAATATGAAGCTAGGATTTCAGTCACTGCTGCTGCTGCTTCTCCTTTCAATTTTTCCTTGAAGTTAAACTGCAGCAATCTCTACTTTTTGCTTCTCATTGCTTAACTCACATACCATTAATACATTAATGGTGTTTATTAATTTTCTGAATTTGTCCATTCTTTGGCATTTGTGACACTATAATCAATGCAGCTTAAATGAAAAAGTCTTTTATATAACCACATTTCAAACTCGCTATACAGTCAGTCATTTGTGGCTTGAGAATACAGTGTTCCATAGTATAAAAGAGAACTGAGAACATGTAGCGTGAAATTTTGTTTTTAAATTAATACTTTTGGGTTTTTGGTAATCACCACTGAATTGAAATGCAGTCAGTGATTATTGCTCCTAAATACCTGTATTTTTGGACTCTGCACCACTGTTTCATGTATCATCAGATTTCCTTGGTATTTGAAATTACCATGAAAGTAGTTTGTTAAAATTATATGTTAATTCACTTTCCTCACTGGTTACCACTGCCTGATTGGCCAATCATTGTAAATCTTCTAGACATCCTACAAGTTGTATCATCTCAATAACAAACTCAAACTGCCTGCAACATTAAGGTAAACATGTCTTGTTTACCTTAATTCTTAATGGTTCTTTGTTAGAGCTATTTGAATCACATCAGAGAAAATATGCACTCTCTCAGAGCCTGCCGAATTTCCATCTCTTCTGAACAAGTATTTCCCTTTTTTCTATGTGCAGGCTGATTAACATCCAAGCACCTGTGTGCTAATACATTAAATGCAACCAAAGTTTTCCTTGTCCCATTTCTGAAACTAAACTGTGTTTCACAGGTATGAACATTGTTATTGCAGCAATGTGTTTGTGTATATATATATATATATATATATATATATATATATATATATATATATATATATACAATGTGGTGCATATGATCACTGTATACTAGGAGTTCAATGTCTGGTGCCAAAGTGATGAGGTACAATTTTTGACTTAAAAATATGTTATTTCTATATTCATATGTTGTTTATATTTATTTTTTAGAACTATTCAAACTATAATTTAAAAAAAGAAAATAGTTTGAAGTTATTAGAAATCAAAGGCACCTTAATTAGACTGCTGTTCAATAACTATGTTTGATCTTTGGAATCTATATAATCTCTTTTCATATTTTCTATTTCTGGAAATTTATTTTTTAACTAACAGTAACTTCTTTGAGTTACTTTGCTTTTCTCTTCATTCTTGAAAATTTTGTCGTGTAGCTTCATTTTCTTCTTTGGAATTTAGTAAAAATTTTATGGAGCAAGGATATTTTGGATTACTGATATATAATCCAAAACTGATTAGAGCGAAGACATGATAATGCAGTATTCTATTCTTAGGGCCGTTTTCTGTTCACAGCATCTTACAAACAGCAAAGAACTGCTATAGCATTACTTTGGAGTGCACTCATTGAAATTTTCTTATAATTGCTCAACACAGTTATATGATGTTTACTTGTTTGTAAAATTACCAAGGATTGGAGAGAATCAGTTGTTTTACAGTATAGAGATTGAGCCTTTATTTGTCAATATCAAAGCCAGAAATCTATGTACATCACCAGTAAGAAATTTTCATTAGTTTGTTACATGCTACTCTCATGATTTTCAAATCAGCAGTTTTTGAACTGATATCAGAGTGGTGGACTTTCTTAGTTCCAAGATTTTGAGACAAAAACTGCACACATATTTTTATGATCATTTCATCATTACAGCTTGATAAAGGACCTTCGTAACTTGCTCTACCTTCTTTTTTTAAAACCATTCAAAAAAACAAAAATTATGTGCATAAGTGGAAATTTAAAATTGATTTCTATGAATTCCACACTGGTCTGAGAAGATTTTATCTTCATCTCATACAATTAATGTAACCAAAAAGGTATTATCCATATAATTGTCCTTTTCTAATGAATCTGTATGATTTCTATCAGTGATATTCTACTCCTCTGCTTGCCAGGGCATACCAAAATTAAATTAATGACTCCAGATTTGGTTGGATTGTAGTAAACTGCGTGCATAGACTCAATCTCAGCCAAAACTATCCATGTGCATAATTATGGCATCTATTGTATAGTTCTTTGAATTAGGGCTTGAGAGCCAACTGTACATCTTGCTTAATTTATCCTTGAAGTTATTAATAAATTACTTAAGAAACTATTTACAGATAGTAATTGTTAGAGAATGTTAAAAGTAAATGTACTGCAGACATTTCTATGAGCAAAATAAGGAGAATTGTCATGAGATAATTTTCAGATTGTTTTTGTGTTCATATTAAAATTAATGTGCAAATGATTTCAAGTTATATAAAATTTCTTCTTCAAATTTGAGTTGTTTGTACATCATTTTACAAATAAATAGTTACGTGAAATGTTTCTTTTATTTTTAGAATAAAAAAAAAATAATGTTGTCCCATATTTATACAAGGGTCTCACAAAGAAACAGAAATAATTTCAGGATGTTTTCTACTGATGAAAATATTGTTCTAGAAATACTTTGTGTATTTATGGACTGCAAGTGAAAAATAATAAAATGAGATTATATTGAAATTCTTGGGATGTAAATTATAGAGCAAAATTGTTTGACTGAAACTAGTCAAAATGGATTCAGGGATGGGATGGTTAAAATGGATATTTCCATTGAAATATATATAAAAATATAAATATATGTGTAGATATACATTTCGGTTTTTTTTTTGAAAACTGAAATGTCTCGCAATCACAGTACTTCCTTTACTTCGTTCATGGAAATAAAGATTATTTACCTGTAGTAGTTCAGAGAAAAGGCCAAAAAATTGGATTTACACATGTTTTTTTAGGTTTGGTATAAATCTACTTTATTAAATTGTTTGTAACAAATAAAACCATAAAAAGTTTTAGGTAAAAGCAAAACAACAAAAATGCGGCAGAAGAATATTACAACTTTAAACCAAACCCAAAATTGTTTGATTATTTATGCCTCCATCAGTTTTTCAACAGTGCAGTTAACATTTCAATTGCCCAATTAAAAATTCCTTGGGCGACTTTATTGCATCAGGATTGTTTTATATAACAATCTCACAATACCATATATGGTGCCATATTTTGGTAGGCATTCAGCAAAAATGTTAATGAAGGGAAAATTTGGATTTAAGCTTTGGTGGTTTGTATAGTTCAGATGGGTATTTGTACCAGTTTGTTTCATAAGGAGATGCAAACAAAGAAAAATCTGAATATGGTCACGTTATGCACAAGTAGTACTAGATTTGTTAAATATAGTACCAGTCCTAATGAGCGTAGAATTTTTTTGACAATTTCTTTTCTACATATGATATGCTTAATAAACTGGGCGAAAATTATTTGCCATTGGCACTGTCAGAGAAAATAGGTTTCCTGTTTGCCCATCGAAAAAAAATTTTTTTGCATATGCTAGATGGAATGATAAAGTAATGGTGACAGTTATCAGAAACCACAATGGCATATATCCATTATCAAATACGAAAAGGTACAGCTGAAAAGACAATGTGAATTCTTAGTCATTAATAATAGCAGAATATACTTAACGTTGATTCTTATGTCAACGGTATTGGAAATTAAAGAAATCGAGTGCGTGGAAAAAAATGGTGGTGGCCAATGTTTATAATTGCTAACGATTTCACTGTAGTAAATTCAAGGAAAATATACACTCAGTACTGTCATATATATGACAGTATAATCAGTCAAATTGTAAGGTCTTCTCTTGCATAATCACTAATAAACATGAAGAATTGCTGAGAATGAAGAAAAAAGTAAAGATAATTTTCCTTCACCACCAGTGTCAGCCCAAGGGTTGTCTGTCAAACAGTTTGCCAGAAGATGTTTGATATGATCAAATAGGGCACACGTTATTTCAGAGCAAGTGAAAAAAGCTAGACAAAGATGTAAGAGCTAAGCAAAAACCATAATTTTCTTGTGTATAAAATTTAAAGTGCACCTACCTACATTGAAAATCTTTTCAAGAACAAAATTAGTTCACTTGTAACAAAACGAAACAATAATTCACTTGTAACTCCATTACTTTCAGTTTAATAGATTAAAATATAAATTGTTCATATCTTCTTATTATATAATAATTATATTACATTTTTTGCATGCTTTTTGCCAAAGGTGCATAAACAAACCATTTTATTCCCGAGTGATAATTAATTTTTTTCTGGCTATGAAAATATTTCTAGCTTTATATACTTAATAATAGATGAAATAAAGGGTTTATTTAGAAAAAAATAGTGTATCTTTATGTCTGGTAGTTAATAGATTAAATTTGGGGGATATTAAATGCTTTTTTTTGTGCATAAATTGAATTAGATTAGTTAGAACTAACTTGATTTTCTTAAACACAAATATAATGCAACCAGTATAGACAATTCACAGTTTTTAGACTTCATGTATAATTAATTTGCATATTAACTTTCTCATTTTTTATTTGGCTTCATTTCAATTTAAAATATATTTTTTTTTTTTATTGGAAATCATTCTTTAGTACAGACAGCTCACTTCATGTACCCTTAACTCAAGAGATTGTACTTTACTAGCTCTGTTAATCTGCAGGTGGTGGTAATCATTTTCATTACTGCTAGATGCAAAACAATTTTTTATTTTTAGAATAAATTATATTTGTTACGTGCAACAGAGAAAGTAGTTCAGATTTTCAGATGGTTAAATAGAAGTTAAACTTTTATATTAACAGATTATAACTTAATATTTCCTGAAACTGACCATTGAGAATTCATTTTCCTCATAAAATAATTTCAGTTTCAAATGATGGTTGTTCTGTGGGTTATACAATATATGGTATTATTCTTTATTTATACTAACACTCCAGAGTTGCTTTAAAGAAAACAACAATAAAAGTTTGACATAAATCTACAAAACCTTTTTGTCAATCTTATTAATAAAGTTCATAAAGAATGATTTAATAATAGTAACAAAAGAAAAATTAGTCAAATAACTTGATACATTTTAAATATAAGTTAAAAACTGGTCCACTCACAAACCATATTACATGCATACTGTAAACCATGCCAAAATTAGTTCATACTTGACCATTATCATGTTTGCAGTTTTTATTTCAGGAGATATTAATTTTTGAATTTGAGTTTTATCACAATTCTTTCTATTCCCCATGGAATTTGGACAGAGAAGCATGTATAAATCTAAAATTAAATTATGAGTAACACAATTTAGTGTGTATTGCTATACAATGGTATGTTAAACATTTATAGAATCAAAGTAACAATGTGAAAGATAGGAAATTGTTTTCCTCTATTTTGGGAGCTGATGTAAATTTTTCGTAAGATAGAGAAGAAAGTTATTACGTTTTAAAAGCATTCATCTCTTAATTTTAAATTTATAACTTTTTTATTATAAAAGTTACAACAAAAAGTTGTAGATAATATTATGTACACAAAAACGCTCTTTACAAAATTTTTTTGGGAGTTAATAGTTTCAAGATAAACAAAAATACTGTTTAAATTCTTATTTTTAAGATGGCAGCACCTCCCACCTTGAAAACTCAAATTTAAATTCAGGTTTGATCGTTGAAAAACAAAAATCACTGCCTACCCAAAATGCACAGTTTGATGTCGAATTTACTGCACTAATTACTACAGAATAGGAGTTTTGAGAGCAGGCTCATGTGCACATAGGCTTAAAAATAGGTCTTCTTCAATTAGATTAAAAAGTCATTATATCTTTTTATGAGCATCTACTAGCCATCAGCCAACTTAAAAATACATTGGGGTGACATATTACACATTTTGCTTATCCTAGCTGAAATCAAACCCAGGACCTTCAGCACTACAGGTAACAAGCATATTATCAGCAAAGCGAATCTTATAAACCATATTTTATACATTAATATGTTTGTGTTTTTTGGTAAAAAATTTAAAAGAACTCTAACATTTGAATCAGTTCATTACTTAAGTTTATGCCTAAATAAAAGTAGTAGGTGAATTGTTTTTGCAGGAATTAAAAGTCATTTACAGAGGTTTAAAACTACAGTAGAAGTCCGATAATCCGGCACGTTCGGGACCGGTCTAGCGGGCGGTAATTATAAGAACGATTAGGTTAATAATTAAACTACAAATACAGTATGCAAATACATACAACAAAGTTTATTTTACATTTCATATAATGTATGTACACGTACTGTAAAACATATTTCACTCAGATTTAAAAAAGTCACGAATGTCTTTTTGTTTTCTTGACTTTTGGCGTTTAGTATAAAATTTATTTCTAATGATATGGAAATCAATAATTTCTGAAGCACTGTAGCTAGTTTCTCCAATTACATCAAGTCTTCAAATTCCATGCCGAAACTTAAAGTTTCTGAGCCAACCATCAGAATAATTACATTCACTTTTAGCAACTCCTAAATCTTGGCCGAATTTCTTTGCCTTTTCAACAATCATTGGCCCTGTTACCGGCTTTCCTTCAGAACGTACTGCACTAAACCATTTGAACAATACACTATCTAGCTGTTCCAGTTTTGGTTTTTTTAATGTTTGTCTAGAAGCCAATTTTTCAGTTGTTACCGATTGAGAAGCAAACTTCATTAGTTCATCGTTTTGTTTTTTAATGTCATAAATAGTTGATGAGCCAATATTAAACTCATTCATTAAAACATTTCTATTCTCGCCTTTTTCTAGCCGTTTGATGATTTCTAGTTTCTGATTGAGAGTCAGTGTTACGTGTTTTCGTTTCTCTCCTTTTGAACTCCTTAAGGCTTAGGTTTTGAAAACATGGTCACTGTACAGTTAGAACGAAAATCACTTTATTTATAAACAGTTTCAAAAGTTACGTTTACTGCGATGTGAAAGGACACAAAAAAATGGCGAAGACGCTTCGTGATTGATGAACGGAGCTACACTACACCTGAATTTGTTGACAGCTGAGAATAGCCGGCCGCTAATTGTTTCCGAACAATACCGAGCGCTTCCGGATGATCACGAACTATCCCGAAAACTTCCGAATAGCTCTCGAGCGTTTTTATTTGCTTTAAAGACACACTTTTGGAGAAAACCAAAATTTTTACAATTTTCCGGAGCGATGCCGGACTATCGGGCATTCCGGACTGTTGGACTTCTACTGTATCTTATAATAAGTCTGTGCAACATTTCCTTATCAAGTATTTGATTATACTGGAATCAACCAGCGAGAGAAAATATGGTAGAATATTACTACATCAGAAGAAAAATTTTTATATAGACTCCTCTCTTCACCTAGTGTCAAAGTTCATACTCATAATTAAGTTTCCAAATGTAATTATTGATAGCTAATACTAGCAAGTGTCACATTAAATAGTAATTTTTGTAGAGACTATTAATAAATGATATAAGTAAATCAAATGATGCAGATTTTCTTCAAGTGCATATCATTACTGTAACTTGACCTAATTCAATACAAAAAAAGTATGTTAATAAAATATTATACAAATTTAGAATATTAGATAACATTCTCATCAATGGAACAAAAAAAGATAAAAACCAGTATATCTACATAAAAAATATCTGGACATTGCAATGAATAGTTTTTATAAAATGTTATCTCTGTTTGAGAAATTAAGTATATGCTTTTATTACAAGCAACAAAATTCTTTTCAACACATATAAAAAATGAGAATTTTTTGATTTTGTTGACAGTCTTTTTAAGTAAATTCATCTTTGCTTATGATGGCAGCACCTCTTAAATATATACATAATAGCATCAGACCCCTTCAGGGCTAAGAATCTAAGCAAGCCAGCAAGGGCCATTCTTGAGACTTTGCTGAATGCAAACCTTTACAATTAACACACTTTTCAGCTTAATAGCAAGCGCTATTATAGTGTCCTGTATGGCTGCAATATGCACAAATTTGTACTCCCGTGGAACCAATTTTGTTGTGACCAAGCCCGGAGACTACAATCAGTGTCTTGGGTAAAGTATGTATGATCGCACACAGAGAGGTAGCCAATTCTTATACTCTCAGGAACAGGTGGAGCAGAAAAGGTTAGAGTAAGTGAGGATGTTGGTACATCAAGATCATTCTCCTTCCTCATAGTCTTCTGCACAAAAGTGACTGACTGTGGTTATAGCTCTTCTCATATTTCAATACCAGCCAAGTTGACAAAAGATCACTCCCCTGCTGGAATTTAGTATTACGGGGCCTAACTATCCCTTCATACCTAAAGGCTAGGAGCTTCCGCTCTGTTCATCATTACTTACCTCAATCAGCGGGGTGCCACTACTAAGTTTTTAATAGATTTTGGAAAGCCACAAGCTGTTCCTATGCACTTATTTATTACAAAGGGAGAAACCCTTAATCTACTACAAGAAACCATTCATTAGATAATTTAGTACTCTGTTGCAGTACTCGTCTCTTTATCGTTTTAAAATTCATGAACTTTAACATTCTATTGATAAAAGCCTACAGTATTGGAGTGAACCCATTATATTTTTCTTAATTAAAGTGTAAGTTATACAAGTCGCAGTGTTTTATTTTGAAAAATAACTTCCTCACCAATTTTGGGTAAGTTTACAATTTTTAATCCAGGGTGATTCAAAGAAACGAGAAATTTTGAAAGTTGTGTTGGTAGCCGTGGGCAATTGGTGCCACTTCATAAGTGGCGCCAACCTCTCTAACCTAACCTGCCATTTAGTTGTCATGGATCCTTGGAGTGGTGCGTAACGTGCATTTGCTACCAAAGCGTTTTACAAAAACAATGACAGTGTGGAGGGAGCACGAAGAGAATTTCGCAGTCATTTTAATCTGGGAAGGCACGACCGTGTTCCATCAGCACATGCAATTAAAACATGGATATCATATTTTGAGAAAACTGGTTCGGCAATGAAAAAGAAACCTCCAGGTCGTGAGCGAACCATCCGTACACCACAGAATGTTCAAGCTTTACAAGATGCTGTCACACGAAGTCCACATCGGTCAATCCGTAGTCTCTCAGCATTTATACAATTGCATAGTTCAAGTGTTCGAAGAATGTTAGTGAAGGAATGCAATACCATCTATACAAGTTGCAGATCGTTCAGGAACTGAAACCAAATGATGCAGTTGTGCGAGCACAATTCTGTAATGTAATTCAGAAGATAAATGATAACGAAGTTTGTTCACGAACTGTGGATGTCAGACGAAGCGCATTTCCACCTCAGTGGATCTGTTAACAAGCAAAATTTCAGATACTGGGCACAAGAAAACCCTACCAGCTACACCAGCGTCCGTTGCACAGCCAGAAAGTGAGCGTGTGTTGTGCTATGTCATCTTACGGTGTTATAGGCCCTTATTTTTTTGAGGATGACAACGGTCTTACGATTACAGTGACGTCGGCTCCTTACGTAGCCATGCTTGAAACCTTTGTTGTGGAACAACAAAAGAGATTACCACCGAACCTGGTTTCAACAAGACAGAACAACGTCACATACTGCACAAATATCGATGGCAGCTGTACGCCGATTGTTTGGACATAGTGTCATTTCACGAAATAGTGACATTAGATGGCCTCCACAGATCGCCTGATCTCTCAGCTTGCGATTACTTTTTGTGGGGTCACCTTAAAAGCAAAGTGTTCCACAGTAGACCTGTTACAACGGAAGAACTGAAGGCAAAGATGCAAGAAGCAATTGTGGAAATTCCAGTTGAGATATTACGTCAAACCATGAACAATTTAACGAAGAGACTTCGTGAGTGTTTACATAGAAGAGGAGGTCACCTGGAAGATGTCATGTTTAAAAAATAAACTAAAATGATGTATCCTAAAATGGCAACATTTGTACAATTACATGAAATAAAATTAATTTTCTAAAAAAATGTTTCATTAGCGTTATTTAATTTTCCCGTTTCTTTGAATCACTCTGTATAATGTTGCCGAATGGCTTCGACGGCATGTGGCACTTACTAACCTTATGGTAGCCTTGAAAAGGGCCATTTTTGTTGGCGATTGGCTTCGAAGATTCGTAATTCATAACCTTGTGGTGGCCTTGAAAAGGGCAGTTTTTTGCATTAGCTCTGAGAAGAGCTATTGGGTCCGGAAGCTGGTCTCCGGCAAAGTCAGGGAGTTGCGGCTTGTCCATTAAAGTCAGATCGGGCTGTCCCTCAGCGACAGTTGGGTCCCACTACAACGTGGTAGTGGTGGCCCCAAGTCGGGATGGTGTCAGTCGTCCTTCGCCGGCACAGTCTAGGTGGTACTCCCCGAGCGATCCCACGCTGGGCCAGCTACTGCTGCTGAGTCCACCGGCCTGGGCGATTGAAGCAGTAAGATAGCATCTGCCAGGAGGTCCCACATTGAGTCAGTCAGGGAACTTCTGTCTTCTTCCATCTTGCGGTCGACGATGAATTGAAAATTCACTCTCGTGCATGCTCTTTTATTGGAGCTTGAGAGTGGTGGGGCAGCAGTGCCGCTATGGTGGTAAAACAGCGCGGCGGTAGTGATGCTGTATTAGCACATCAGTATACTGTGCGTCAGCTCACATCTGAGTTGCTATACTGTGTTGGGCCGCCAATATTAAATTAGGCATATGTGGTAACAACACGTACAGTTGTATGTATGGGCTCATAATTTTATGCAATATTATTTTAATTTTTGTTTTAAGTTCAGGCAAATTTCTTATATAATGTATTTATTAATGTTGAGTATCTCTCTATTTCTGTTTAGCTTCTGGAACCACATCACTTCAGAAGATATGTATAAATTGTAGTCTTGTACAGTTAAAGGTTGATCATTCCTGAAGCATGTGGTTAATTGAAACCAACCACAAAGAACACCGTTATCCATCATCTAGTATTCAAATCCATATAAAAGTAACTGCTTTTACAAGGATTTGAACCTGAAATTCGACTCTGAAATCAGCTGATTTGGGATAAGTTAACCATTAGACCAACCCAGTGGGTTAATGTTGTATATCTCATGAAACAATTCATGACAACTGCACCTGCTCACATTTCATTGCTCTTTTGTGAATTTTTGGCCAAAAACAATGCTATGACTTAGCCCTCCACATTCGCCGGACACAGCCTGCTGTGACTTCTTCCTATTTCCCACGCTGAAAAGAACCATGAAAGACGTTTTGCCAACATTGAAGAGATAAAGACATAGCACAGAAGGGGCTAAGTGCCATTCCAAAAATTACTTTGAAAACTGGAAAAAGTATTGGCACAAATGTATTATATCTGAAAAACAGTGCTTTGAAGGTGAAGAACTTAATATTGATAAATAAATAAAGATTTTTGAGAAAAACTAAAATGCTGCGTAATTTTTTTAATCAAACCTTGTAAAAATAAACATGACCTGTTACTGAGCTTAATATGAAGTACAATTGGCATGTCTAATTGATTCAGTGTTGATAGTATATGTTTTCCAGTTATTTTTAAAGGGAAATCTTTTCTTATACATGGAATTAACATTTTAAAATTTAACCAGATACATAGAGAAAACTTTCAACCTATATATTTTAATTCCACACATAACAAGCAACCAGAACTGTAGGTTTTATTAAGCCAAATGGTATCTGTAGAAACAACAGTCTTAACATGGTTTTGAATAGTAATTGTGCCAAATAGATGTTTAACAAAGCCTCAACAACAGACAAATTCAGCTTAGCAAATATATTATGAAAAGAAGTTACTTTTGAAAGAACACTGTTTAGTGTTATTTTCAAACACCCACAAAACCAATATAAATAAAGCCATTGCATCATGATCACAAATTTGTGTAATTACCATATAACCAGGCCAGTTGTCTACAAAGTACTTGCTGCTACTAAACTAGTGAGATAAAATCAGTAGTCAGCAGTGCTGGTTATCAAAGTACTACAGGTTGAAAACATTTTTTAGTTTACTTTGAGATGAGTATTAACATTGTTTGAATAACCATGACTCCAAGCAGAGTTAAACTCGCTAATCTTTTTATTCTTGAGGTTTGAGAATTAGAAACTTTAGAAAGGCAGAAACACTCATAAAAGTCTCTTCTCTGAAGGTATTGGGAGCACGCTGACATACTCTATCAGTAGATCTCTATTCTCTTCCATTTCATTTTCTGTGTTGAAAAACCATGTAGTGATACAATTTGTTTTCAGTTATGAAGAATCTCAGTGCTAATGCGGTTGAAATGGAAAATACCTAATTCTTCAAGAATATGTGTATGTATATATCTTCTCTTTAATTTGCAACTGATGTTAACTGTAATATATTTTTTTAAACATAAATTCATTATAGTATTTAGATACGAGTGTGAATGTTTTTCTTTTCTATAATAATTAATAATATTAGCACAAAAACAGCTGTATATTTTAGCATAAGTTTTTTTTTTACATCAATTGTTATACTCATTACAATGAGCAAGTTGAACAAAGTGTTGTTAAACTTAGGTGATCTATAGGAAAAGTTGATTAATATGGTTTACAGCTTAAATTACACCTTTCAGTTTACAGTTTGGAACGGAGGAGGTGGTGTGGCGACTGGTAGCATCAGAAGGTGGGTATCTTTCCCCTATGAGGTTGGAATGCATGTAACATGCTCTTATGGTAGTATACATCAACTGCTTATAACAAAGTTAAGAACAGGATGCGACTAAAAATCAGATCTAGATTTTTATAACAATGAAAGCTTATTAGAGGCAATAAAATTGTGATAATTAGCACAAGTCTGTAACAACTGACATAAGAAGACATATAAAGTATCACAAAGTTATTTTATTGGAATGAAATACAACAATAAAAGAACATAAACACATTAATATTCGTATACAAAATCAAATAAACAAATTATAAGACAATTTTATAAAAAAAATATTTTGGTGGTAACAATTTACTGCAATTAAATGTGATATTATCACATGTTGAAAATTTGGCTTATGTAAGTGTATGAAAGAACAATTATCCCACATTTAAAAGCAGATTTTATAAAAAAATCATTATTCAAAAGTTTGTACGTTCAAATTAATGAAATGTTAGTTAATTCAGTAATGAAAGTTATTGCAAGGAGTAAAACACTATAATTATTAATTTAAGAAAATGCAATACCATGTAACAAAATAACTCAATATACTGCCTACAACTATAAAAAATAGATCAGTCTAAAGATATACTAACATTTTTTTATTTAGTATATATTAAGCAATACTTTGATTTAATCCGCAGCTGTCTTGAAAAGGAAATTTAAAGATTTAAATCTATCGGATAGATAACTGTATTAAAAATATATCATACAATCTTTTAATAATAAATTTATATCAATTTGATGTATGAATATCAAAGAAAAATATTAGATAGAGATAATGATCTCTAATATATTATTAAAAAATATAAATATGAATAAACAAACATGCACAAGATACTAAAATAAATGGCAGTAGTAAAAAACTATAAAATTTGTTAAATCAATGGTGGTTCCTTTAAAACAGACAATGTTCAGCAGCTGAACATTGTACGTACATACGGGTTTGTCATATTTTGGAGGGTTAAATTTGCTTTAATTTTTATTTAATTTATCTATTTTTGAGGCATTACTCAACCAACTTAATTTAAAGAAAGAATAAGTATTTAAAATCTTCAATTGAAAATAAGTTATCTTATGTAAGCTGCCATGGGAACTGTATGATTAAATGATGTCAAAACTTCTAACTCAGAAATAAAACAAAAAATTTGTCTGCAGAAATGCAAGTTATAATTTAAATGATAAAAGTAAACGGCTAAAATTTTTGTGTTGATGAATATTAGAGCTTTTAAAAAAAGACTTTCAGTGTGACTAAGCACTTTTTATTTATTTATAAACTACGTATAGATCAACTGTGGTAAAGTTTACTAATTATTAGGTTCACAAAGTTTTAAAAATGTGAAAAAAAAAATTAGCACATTAAAACTGAAGAAAGATAGTGTTTACATTATCAGAACAACAATTTTGATAAATGCTAGTCAAAATAGTACATTTACAAAAGAATAAATTTGGTAACTGTTAACTATTCCCCTCATGCTTCTAAATTCTTTGATATTGAAATATATTCTAAGAAATGATTTGATAATGATAAGGAAAGAGGTCTTGAGAGTCGAAAAGACATTGGACTGAATAGATTAACAGTATTAGAAAATAACCTGCTTTTTGCAAGTGTGAACGTCAATGCTGGAGGATCCTGTAATTCAGCTGGGTTTATAGCTTTGTCATGTTCATATGATCAGGCTTTTTCGTGCAGTGGATGGAGTTTATATTATCATAGTTTATTGTTTGATTGGAAGATGAATCCTTGCATAAGTTTTTATATGTATTGTGATTTACCAAAATCTAAGGAATGTCTGGATTGTGGAAATCAAAACACATTAATGGAAAAAAGGAAGGTGTTTTGTTGTCTCACAAGAAAAATGTTACAAAAAAGTATTATGAAACAATCTCACAAAATAAAAGTAATTGATTTTTCCATCATAATCTAATTAAAACAAACATGTGTGTTGATTTTTTGCCCAGTGTACCAAGATTTATTGTGTAACAAGATTGGCATACCTTCTTGTAAATGTGTATGCTGGAGTTCATACCTTCATGAAGTTTGTGTGTACATACTATTACAGGAGGCACCTTTAGTGATTGGTAGTTATAAGTAACGGTATAACTTATATTTTCAGAGAAAATATACGATCCAGTTGATGGTGACTAGATCTTTGGAAGTATTAAGCGTGACAGTAAGAATTGTTTCTTTGTTCCAGTTCCAACTTGGTCTTATAATTGTTTGAGATTCAAAAGTTATAACCACCTAATAGTTAATTACACTGTAAACTTGGACAATTTGGAGACTGGGGCTCATAAGCAAATGACAGAAAGAAAATAGCATGAGTAAATGAGCCTAGGTATGGTATTTGAAAGCATCGTTTAGTCGGCCACGTGGCCAAATTTGTTTCATTAACTCAACCCAGACTAAAAAACATGAACCCACACTCTGTTAAAAGCAATAGGACAGCAGCTATTTAATGATTTTCAGCACCAGCAGCAGCCAAACAGACTGCCTCTGTCAAAAAATTCTGAAGACGGCTTTTAAGGTTAAAACGTGAAGTTTCAGACTAAAATATTTTCTTTCTTTGTACTTAGTTTAGATTAATATACAATATCAAGGAGTTTAGAGGCAGGGGAAAATTGTAAACAATTACTAATTATTTTTCTGCAATAACAGAAAAATGACCAGATTATTACTTTTTAAACTACTGATTGTTATTTTTCCTTGCTAGCTGTCAATAAAAAAAGTAACCACAAATCGCATATGTCAATAAAATTCCTTTCTTTTTTTAGTAGAAAACATCCAGGAGATCCTTTAATTTCAAATAAATTACTAAATCAGTCTGCTAACACTTTGAAGGTGTCTGTTTGTAGTTTGTTATAAGGTTTCTTACAGCTTGGACTGATAATGGTACTAGAGTTTTCACCTGGTTTAGATATATCACTAGGTAACCAATCCCACACAATTGGTGTTTTTCCTTCCTTCATCAGTAATTCATTACATTTTAAAAAATGTCTGCAACCAAAAAATCCCTTTGCTGCAGACAAAGGTGAAGGATGAGCAGCTTTCAGTATATGATGTTTCTTCTAAAAAAAAAATTGAATTTATTTATAAAGTTACACAGGTGTCTCACAAAGAGATGGAAGGAGTTTCAGAATATATTTTACAAGCGAAAACAAAGAAAAAGATCATATAAAAATGGATCCAGAAATAATTTCTTAATTACAGAAACAGTTCTGCGACATATTTTATTCAGATTTTTAGGTAAAAAAATTCATGACACCATCAAATTTACTCTTAAATTTAGTTCAAAGAATTACAGAATGGCTTCATTTTACCCGTGGTGCAGAAATCAGACTGAAACTGTTTGCAAACTACAACTCAAAAATGAAACTTTCTGGCTCATCTACGATCAAATAAGATGATAAATAGTTTAATAATATTATTTAAATTTAATTATTTTAAAAATATTAAGAAACAATTTGTGTTTGCATTTGAAGAGTTTTGTAAATTTATTTATTTGCACTTGCAGAATGTGTCCTGAAATTCTTTTTGTTTCTTTGTGAGACATAATACATACACTAGAGTTAATTTAAAATACACTATCACAAGTCAGTGCAGACAGTTGATAAGTGATAGCAACTGTGAATCAGATCACATTGTGTAATAGCTTCAACAGATTTTTAGCATACTTTTTTCCAGATCAGGCTTGGTCTCTTCTGCGACAGAAGTAATAGCGTTTAAAATAACAAACAATCTGCCAATTTGTTGTGTGATTAAATATCTCCATGCATAATGTACTACAACCTTGGACAAAGGTAGGCTTTTTTTTAATGCTAAAGATCATTGATTAATCAAAAGAAGGGGTTTTAAAGGGCCATTTTGCAAAAATTCACAATGAACTGTGTGAAATTTGTAGATCAACTAATTGCATTTAGAATAACACATCAGGCATCAATAGGTGATTGTGCAGCAGCCTACTGTGATGACATCAACACCACTGATTCAAAGCTAATCAGTTCAGCTTCTTTATACAAATTTTCAGTCTCTTTTTTAATATACATTCATTTAATATATAATCCTTTATAAAGACATTAATTTGATTTTTAAACATATTTAATTACACTGTACTCATTATACGTATATTAAAATGCTGTATGCAGTTACTGGAGAAACAAATCAGAAAATATAAAAATTTAGAGTATTTCGTTTCATAAATTTTTTTTTTTGTGGGGACCACTTTCACATTATCATTTAAAATAGTAGTAAAATTACGTTAAAAATAAAATAATAAAAAAAAACGTAACCATTAGGATAAAATATGTAACATGAATAACAAAATAAAATTTATGGTTGATTATCATTAAATCTTTTTAATTATACTGATTTTTGTTAGAAGAAACTTCTTGGTTTGGTACATTCTTATCATTTCCTAGAATGTGCCAAATGTCCCTTGGTAATTTAAATTTGCATGTAAGGCCACATAACATATGCAGTCCACAAGGATGTGGTGCACAATCAAGTCACACTCGTATGCATAGTGATGTTTTTTTGCCAACATCAGGTATCCATGAGTAGCTCTGGAATTTCCTAATCACAATTGGCACAGGACCACTTCATCAGCGAATTTTTCTGCATAAGAATCCTATGGTAACATTGTATCTTTAATATGTCAAAGTTTATCTGTTGTAGTTGTCCAGTCATCTTGTTACCTTCTTTGAAATGCATGTTTAATGGAATTAATAATAGAATTGGTAATTGTAACTTGGTTGGTAAAAGACTGTTTACTACATGCATTTTTAGCAGCGGAATCTGCACATTCATTACCCAGTGGCTAGGGATCAAGCAGAAATTCACTTGTGCTGTGACAATTCAGCTCAGCGATTGTATTATGAATTTCAGTGAAGACAGGACGTCTTGAATACAAATCCTCTAAAGCTCGGAGTGCACTACACGGATCACTACAGATAAGGATATGACGATATTTTGATTAATTGATATTCAAAACTATAGAGGATATGAACAGGAATTGGTTGGGAAAATAGGTTTGTTAAAATCTAAAAGATACATTAAACGCCGGGTACAGTCACCCATTGGTGCTGTATTACGTGGATGGTTTTCATACTGTTGGAAATGAGGGTTTATGAGGATTGCATTAACTGAGAGTGATTTAGTTGTCCTTTAAGATAGGCAGAATAAGATGCTAGCAGCTGGTCTCACCTATCCCAAAGTGAAGCCTCACAGCAATCAACAAGGATATTTGCGACAGGGCTTGATCTAAACGCATCAGTAAACAAAGAAAAGAGTGGGTACACAGCATCCAGCATGGTATGATGTGCTGAAGAGTAGATGATACAACCATAAACCAAATGGGACCGAACTAAAGAATAATAAAAATGTAGCATACATGATTGGTCACCTCCCCATTTGGTGCTGCTAAGGAGTCGTAGTATATCTTGAATTTTTAAACATATTACCTTAACTGTTTTGTTTGACACACACAAAACAAAAGTTGAAAAGTAAACCTAGAAATTTAACTTTGGGAGCAACAGCAATTTGTTCTTTATTGAAGACTTGTGAAGTGAAAAAACTACACATTTTGTTTTCTCAGGTGAGAATGTGAAGCCAATGAATTTGGACCAATTTTCAAGGTGAAATATAGCACTTTAGTAACAGTGTCTTCTCAGCTGTGGCTATTAAATGAGTTAAGATATATAACAAAATCATCAACAAATAGAGAACATGAAACAGGTGATTTAGTTATGTTGTTGATGACTGTAGTAAACAAGGTAGCACTTAATACAATTCCATGAGGCATACCGTTCTCCAATGTGATGCAACAACACAAAATCTCCAACATGAACAAGAAAGTAATTTAAGAAACTCCTAATAAAAGCAAGCATATTGCCCATGACTCCTGATTCTTTAAAAATGTTTAGAATTACCTTGTCGCCAGGCTGTCAAACGTCCACCTGATGTCAAAGAAAATAATGACGAATTGTTGGCAGAACAGAAAAGCATTCTGGGTATCTGTTTCCAGTGATAACAGATGATCAATGGAAGATCACCCTTGGTGGAAACCACATTGTTCTGGCAATATCAAAATGCGTTTCTCTAAATACCAGGTAAGCATTTGGTTCACCATTCTCTCCATTACTTTACACAAAATAGTCATCAAGGAGATAGGTCAGTAGTCTGAAGAGCATGCTTTCTTTCTACCAAGTTTAAGTACAGGTATAAGAATAAGTTCTGACCAGATGGGTAATACGCAATAGGTGATGAACGGCCCTATTGGGAAGGTTTGAGAGCATACTGAAATGAATGTTGTCAGGTCCAGGGGAGTTGTCATGTGTTTTTTAACTCCTTACCGATTTTTGGTGAGATAACTTGTCATTAACTACCTTGATGAATTTTTGTCATCATCTCACATTTTTGCCGAAAAGTGCTTAAAATAAAATAATAATCATTAAGAATTGATCTGTTTTTTTGTCAAGTCTAGTTCCATTTTTACTCTAATTTAATGGTGAAGCACTAGCAGCATATGAGTTCTCTATTCTATATGTCTTGTTTCGTATCCTTCTGAACAGCTGTTACAATGCATTTGTTTTTATTGTTCCTTAAGTTGCGAATGTGTTAATTTTATTATTTCTTTGTGTTATTTATTGCTTTCATAATTTTACTATTATTTTAGTGTAATTTTCAGTCATATTTTTATTTCCAACTGTTTGTATTTGTGGATGTAACCGTATCTAAATAAGAAATAACAAATTGTTTACTATAATCTAAGTTTGGTAATTTTTACATGAAACAATCTTCATGTTATTATTTGAATTATTTACTAGTTTTAAAATATTACTTTTTACATTGCATGATAAGAAAAGCACATAAATAGGTCCTTAAATTAGTTTTTTTGTCGTTTTTCATTGCACAGACCAAAAATATGTAAAAAAAAGGCAAAATAATAAACTTTTGTGAAAAAAAAAAAGAAGTGACAATATGATTTTCTGCTAAAATAAAGAACTGTTAAGGGGTTAATGCTTGTGACAACTCATTGAATGTAAAGGGAGCATTTAATTCGCTTACTGAACCACCAATTTTTAATGCAATACTTCTATTTGAATCTTTTATCTCTGAAATTTGTAAGCTTATGATGAAGTTAGGGAAACTGAACGAAAAAAATCAGCTAGGTTAGTTGCAACTGTAGAATTACATAAGAGTTCTCCTTTTGAAAGGCCGAGGATAGACTTTGTGGAATCTGCAAATTGCATGAAGTTTTCTCCACACAGTAGATGTGGGATTTGTGCACGAGATGGTGTCTATGTAATTCCTCCATGACTTTCTCCTAGCATCTAATATGTGACGACATACTGCTCTATGATATAAATTTTCCGTTGTTTATTTGTAGGTCTAGGATCAAATGTACGCAGTACCTGCTGTTGTTTCCTAATCGTGTTTAGGCTCTACCAGGAAATGAAGAGATCAGGCCTTGGATTTCCTGATAATTGTGGAATGAATATACAAGCATTCTCAAGTACTAGGGAGGTAAAAGAGGTAAGTTGATGTACGACATCAGCACTATCATCACATTGTGATGGGAAGGCATTATGGTAACTGTTCCAATTCACTCTTTCAACAGTCCATCTTCGTAGTCTTTTGTTCACTATGTGGTTGGCACCAAAAGTATTGATAATTTGTTTAAGCTTGCTGCTGTTAAAGTCATGATAAACAGTCCAATTAAGCTGAGGTCAATGTTGGACAAAGTACAAGTAGATGACAAATGTGTATGATCAGTCATTCAGCAGACAGAGGTCCAAGTCTTGTCTCAATCTGTTTATATTTACTTGAGGGGAACAGATTGTTGAGTTCCCATGAAATGTGGTGGGCATTAAAGTCTCCTACTATTAACAATAGAGATGGGATTTGAATGAGGAGATTTTGTATATCTAGTGTATCAAACAGAGTTCGGTGAGAGGTATAGACTGCAAATGTGCAATTTGAATGGGGCAGAAATCTCTATTGCGACTGTAGCGAAGTGGGTAGCTAGTGGCATCCTTGTAGCTGATACCCTGCTCTGATGAAGATAGCAAACCCACTACTTTCTTTACTGTCTACAAGACAGTTTTATCTGTCACAAAGTTTTTTTGTTACGAAGCCATTACTTATACAAGAATATAAGTACTGGAGAAGTGTTTTTTGGACAGTTAATTTTTGGTGCCAGGTTCTGGAAGTTAATAAGTTTTCAAGAGGAAGGGTTCAAGAAACGTACGTGAAGTTTCATGAGATTTGGTGAACTGGAAAATTATTTATAAATATTTAAAATAATTTATAGGTTAAACATTGGTTATAGCTGTAAGATATACAGTTGAATATTTTCTAAGTCGATTGGCAGGACAATACAGGCCTGTCAATAGAAGTAAACAACAACTTAGAAAATATTTTGTTGTTTGCTGTAAGACAAGTGAAAAATTTTTTCCAAGTCAAACTGCTCAGTTATTAGGGAAACTTCAAACCTTAATAACTTTTGAACGGGTGCGTTTAGAACGAAATCCTTCCTACACGTCTGTTCGGCGACCCCTGCTGTACGGAACCCGGCAAGAAGACTCACTAGCAGACAGGTGAACATAATTGTGGAGAGAGCGGCACGCAAAATCTCCGACGCCAGAAGGTTGGATCCGGAGGTCCTCCAAGAAATAATCTCAAACGAAATTTCCAGCATACCGGAAACGGAGCATAGATACCACCCTGTGTACTGGTGGAACCAGGAGATCGCCGAACAAATAATCATACTTCAGCGAAATAAACGAGCGGCCCAAAGATTACGAGCTAGACAGGGATCTGAGGCTCAGATTGAACAAACTATGGAGGCATATAGGACGGCTCGGAAAACGTTGAACTACCTGATTAAGAACGCCAAGAGATCTAAGTGGAGGGAACTGTGTGGTGAGCTCGATGCTGACCCGTGGGGGCGAGCCTTCCCAATAGTAATGAAGCGTTTGGGGAGGCGAGTGCCTGCGCTGAATGAGGACGAAGCGGCGCGCCAGATGTCCGTACTTTTCCCACGGGAGGAGGAGATAAGACGGGAGGCATTCTTGTGCGAACGTGGCAGGTTCGCACAGGATGAGGTGATTGCCGCAATTAACAAGTTAAATAGCAAGAAGAGTCCGGGCCCAGATGGAGTTCCGGCAGCGGTCATTAAAGGCCTGGCTAGAATAGTACCGTGGGAGATGACGGACATTTTGAGTTATGGGCTGCAACACCGCACTTTCCCTCAATGCTGGAAGGTGGCCAAAACGGATTTTCTTCCCAAACCGAATACAAACCCAGGCGTTTGCGAGTACCGTCCTATCAGCCTCATAAATAATATGGGTAAGGCTGCTGAGAGACTTCTTGCTACCAGGATCCAAGAGGAGCTGGACCTAAACGGAAGCCTACATTTGGAGCAATATGGATTCCGTAAGGGCCGTTCGACACTGGATGCGATAAACAGGGTGGTTAGCTGGGCGGCGGAGGTACGGAGCGGTACTTGGAGGACCAGAAGGATCCCATTGATGGTCCAGTTAGATATCAAAAATGCGTTTGGCTCGGTACCGTGGACGGCCATTGTAGCGGCGCTCAGAGAAATGAATGTTAGTGACCACTTGCTAACCCAGGTTGACTGCTACCTGTCTGATAGATGGACGGAGGTTCGCACTTTGGAGGGGGTGGTGAGATTTCCGGTCTTCGGTGGAGTTCCGCAGGGGTCTGTGTTAGGCCCCTTGCTATGGAACATCTTTTACGACCGGGTGCTCCGGTTGCCTTATCCGGAAGGAGTCAGCGTAGTCACTTACGCTGACGACATTGCACTATTGGTGGAAGATAAGGAAATTGGTGATGCAGAGGATAAATTGCAGAGGTGTAATTTATTATGATGGTGCAATTATGATGCAGAGGATGAAGTTCTATCGGCGACCCGCCGATAGAACTTCAGATCAAGAGCAGGAAAGCGAGAGCGGAAAAGTGTAGTAGAGCTGAGACCGAGGCGATGACCCGACAGTGGTGGAAGGAAATATGGGCAGAGACTAACGCTGCGGCCTGGACCAGAAGGTTAATAAGTGATTTGGACGCATGGCTGGATCGCCAACATGACACAGATGATGTCGGGTCATGGATGTTTTGGTTACTATTTAAAAAGATTCGGCAAGAGAGACACACCCAACTGCGACTACGGCCAGGAGGTGGACGACGCAGAGCATACGATGTTCGAATGCCGAAGATGGGCACAATACAGACAATTCATAGCAGTCAATAACCTGAACGCGAATAACATAGTAGAGTGGTCGCTAAGGAGGGGGCAGAACTGGAACGTTTTTAACAATTTCGCCGGTACGGTTCTTCGCACTAAGGAAGAGGTGGCGCGACGAAGGAATCGTTAGGTTCAATCGTAAATAGGGATAGGTGGACAGCCCCGTCTCTGAGAGCCTGTATGCCCTGGCGTGCAGGTTTCGGTGAGGGGACGGGGAGATTTCGGGGGGATAAAATTAAAAGACCGAGACCCGGTTTCTGTCGGCCGGGATGGGGAACGGCATAGCCGGGCTTTGCCCTCGTCGGCGGGAATGAGGCAGGCAAGAAAAATCTAGTACCGGGGCGGTTGACCTGCCGTGCCGGGTGTAAAACCGGTGGGCGGGAAGACCGCCTTAGAGTCAAAAGACACGTCTCTGGGCCGAGTATACTTAATTGGATGTCCGGCCCAGGGATGTAGGAAAAAAAAGAAATAGTCTCTGAGAGTTACTGCATCTTGTTATAGAAGGTGCATTTCCTGGAAGCACAGTACTAAAGGTTCTTGTGCATGTACAATAATACCTTATCTTCAATCCGGTAATGAAGACCTTGAACATTCCACTGGATGTTCATAAAAGAAGGTAACTATAGGTTTTATATATTTATATATATAGAGAGAGAGAGAGAAAGAGAGATACAGAATTACTGATATATAAAAATTATTTATAGGCGATTCTGATTTTCTGTTGCAAATAACACCGTGTGCAGATTACTTGTTGAATATTATCAGATTATTCTTTTTTATGTTTATAACTTTTAGAAAGTGCTTTGCTCGTTGACCACCTTGACAGTGGTGGGTATTTGGAAACCTTGGGAAGCCAGAGATAACATACCAGGCATCGTTTTTTTTAAAGATCCCTTCGAAGGGATCTTGGTAGTTTGCTGTGAAGGTGGTGCCATGGGAATTTTATTTGGCAGAGTAGCAATTAATAAAAAGGTTTTTGATAAACCAGTCTGTTTTTCCACTAATAATACTCTTCTTGCCTGAAATAGTTGCTGTGAGCAAAGGAACATAATCTGACGTCTGAACAAGCTGTTTTAATTCACTGCACATTCCACACAGTTTATTACCTGCAATTGCTAGGGCTTGGCTTGATGTGTACCCAGCACCCTCCAACATCTCATTCCCTTGCAGGCCATGCCAATGCTCGCCGTCTCACCTTTGACACTGAAAACATCGCCACGGTTAGGGATGAATGGTTATACTCTGACAGGTATCCTACTTTAACTTTCTCTGGTGCCATGGGAAGGATGATTATTAAAATATGGGAGGGAGTAAGTTCTTTCATCACAATGACGTTTCATTATTCTCTTCTCCTCCATAACTTCTTGGGGACGAAGCTCTTTGACAATTTCACTAATGCCCATCTCTAGCAGATTTTGGCAAAACATTAATCGACTAGTATTCAGGATTTTATGACATACCACACTTATATATTTATACTGCCCAAATTGGTTAGACGTAAGTGCGATCAACTCTCTTACTCTTACTCCCTACTAAAACTCTCTTATCAGTACTGATATATCTCTTCTTTTTTTTTTTGGGGGGGGGGGGAACTTCTTGAATCAGTTACTACCTCATTTATCAGGAAAGGCGAGACCTTATGAATGGAACCACTTTTCTGATTATTCCGTAGAATTACAAGTCTGATGTTTGCATAGTGCAGGTATGATTTGTCACTACTTAAATTATTATTAACCTTGGGACAATTATCGTCATCAAACAAAGCTGACTGAGGTCTTTTCACAAGAGTAATATTGATGGTTTTTTAAGGTGGACCACCAACCATCATAGAGTTTTTCTGTAGCATAATAATTTTGGTCCGAGAACTGGGGAAACACAAGACCACCTCTGTAGGGCCAACGAGTACAGAAGCTACAGCTAAGTACAACTGGGTTTACCCAGGTGCCCAGAAGACAACCCACCGAGTTGGTCTAGTGGTTCCCAAATCAGCTGATTTGGAAGTCGAGAGTTCCAGCGTTCAAGTCCTAGTAAAGCCAGTTATTTTTACACGGACTTGAATACTAGATCGTGGATACCGGTGTTCTTTGGTGGTTGGGTTTCAATTAACCACACCTCTCAGGAATGGTCGAACTGAGAATGTACAAGACTACACTTCATTTACACTCATACATATCATGCTCTGAAGAATTATCTAAATGGTAGTTACCGGAGGCTAAACAGGAAAAAAAAGAAAGAAAGGTGCCCAGAGGACATCGTTCAAGATTCACTACACGAGAAGTTTCCACCTTGGGTTACAGTTGCATTTTGTAAGGTATCGCAACACCACAGAGGGTAAGTGTAATATGTTGTAATTTGTGTAGTGTGTATGCATAATGAAAAGTGCTCTGGAACTGAGTGCAGTGAAAAGCTACATAGGCTAGGGCCATGGAGACTCCAACTCCTAAAGTCTTAAAGAAGATTCTCCATCAGGGATAAGGTAATAACCTTCTTTAAAGCCAGTGGGTAAATTTTATAAGCAGACTGAATTTAATTCTAAAACAGTTTGAATATATTCTGATTACTTTTTGCACTACGATAAATAAGATTGAAATAAAGGTGTTGTAATTTCTATATTAATAATTCCGTAACATGTTTTGTCATCACAGCAGCATCTTGACAAAGATACAGTTAAATAGTTGAAAGTTTTTCTAGGTAGTGCCACAGAGAATTTAATTAAAATTCTTTAATGCAATGACAAAAGTAATTTGACATTAGATTTCTACTTACCTTATGCTGTAAATGTGATAAACCAATTTTAAAAGAAAATCTATCGGACAAAAACATAAAGAATTACTTTCTAACAAATTAGACATTCCTTGTTTGGATGAACCATATTTAAAACAAGCATAAAAAATAATTTTTCCGTATATCAGCAGCACTGAATCTTAAAAAAAGAAAGTTTAAAAACTGGACTCACTAAGATTTATCAGAGATGTGGATTTCAACATATATATAAAAAAAAGAATTATATGCAGGTGATTCATGTAGTGTTACTGATGTTTTCAGAGTTCATTCTACTAGCAGAATTAGTGAAAAAAGTTCATACAAACATGGATCTGGAAACATTCCACCCTGATTCCTGGATAAAGAGTGAAATAAAACCATACTGAATTTCTAAAAACTTCAGGTAAAACTTGATGGTTTCTTATGGTTTTTGGAAAAATTGTATGAAACAGGTTCCAGAACTATACTTCCAGTAGTTTTCATAATATCCAATATAGAAAAGGAAAATCTGTTGCCTAAAAACACGTTTTTCTACGTTTGTAATACAAAAGCTTTGTTAAATGACAAAGATATGTGTAACATTTATTATAAAAACTTGTAGAGAATTTAATTCTGAGAAAATAAATGTAAAATAGCTCAGTAAAAAAAATACAAGCTTAACAAGTTTGATTTTATTACTAAAACTTTTAAATGTTTCAACAAAAGAAAATGAAGTTAACATACAATTGATAGAATGTTAAAAAGAAAAAATGTAATTGATACAAAAATAATGTAATAGGTTTTCAAAAATATGTCCTACTTCAATACATCTGGTTGCATGCTTTTGGATTGCTACATTGCACTCCACAGTTCTGCATGACTATCCTTAATTTGCGTGGTGGCAACTGTATTACAAGCAACACTCTTCACGTGTATGAACTTTTCTCTGGTAAACAATACTTTTCATACAACCCCACACGCATAAATCTGACTTAGATCAGGTGATCTTGGTGGCCTGCCAAGGCCAATCCATGGCTCTAGAAATTGCATATTGAAGTATACTGATACAGCATGTGAGAAGTGGGGCGGTACACATTTGCGCTGAAAGTATATGCAGTATCTTGATACTAGTGGAACATCTAGTTCCTTAAGTAATTCCAAGTAAATGTTGGAATTTAGACACCCTGGGAGAATAAATGGTCCAATTAGCTGATTGTGAACTAGACCACACCACACATTGATGATAAATCGATGTTGAAAATTATGTTCCTGTCATGTGTGGATTGACTTCTGCCCAGGTGCATTCATTCTGAAGGTTATTGATACCATCCCGAGTAAACTGAGCTTTATCAGTAAATAAAATGCACCAGTATATCCATGGTTTGTATTCAAACAGTTGCAAAGAAAGAAGAGGGTCTCTTGGTTGAAGATTTTGTACTCATTGATTATGGTAAGTAAATAGCTTGTTATGATGTGTCCTCCACCAAGGTTCCCACTGAATTCTAAGATTTGTTTTTCCTGACTTTTATTGACCAATTTAGTAAAAATTTCCAGTCTCATAATGTTATGCTATTGCTGTTTACTCCACAAAATGTATACATATTTTATTTTTCAAAGCCTCCACCATCAACGTAGCTTCCCAACTTGAGGCTTTTTTTACTATTAGTCATTTATAAAATTTATTTTTAATGATTTTTTTTTTACAATATACATTTAAAATTAGGCTATTTTTTTGTGATGATTGTTTGAGTAAATTACTTTGCAAAGTACATAAAAAAAAAGAACAATATTTAATAAGTTTCTGATTAAATAAAAAATATAAACATAAAAATGAACATCGTAGTAACTAAAACTAACACAGATAAGAAATAAAAACTAACATTATGCAATTTTTTAAATAATTAGCTTGCACCTAAGATTGCTAAAAAATTTCACATAAACTAGCCTTCATTATTAATATATGTTGATCACAACTTAAAGGAAACCTAAAATCACTGCAACTAAAAGTAATACAGAAAAGAAAACTAGAACAGAACAGCTTACTTTCTACAGAAAACAAACATTATTAACATTTACTTGAAAACTGATTTTGTATACTGTACATATGGTTTGAATCATATGTTTGTTTAAACCTTTTAGATTTCTTTTTGTGTGCTTCAACTTTTGTTAATATTACTATTGTTCCCTTGTGATCACTTATAATTTTTGTCTGTTGTTTATTTTTTGTGCAGTGTACTAAAGTTTTTGTATATTTTGAAGCCATGTAGTGTAAAAGAAAGAATTTAAATTTACATGAAAAATTAGAAGTTTTAAAAAATACGATTAACTTACTAAATGTAGTCAGACAGAAGCTGCAATGACAATAGGACTTTCTCATACCATTAAAAGCCGCAAAGAACTGAAGCCTATAGCCTCCCTAAATGAGAACGTGATGGTAAGAATGAAAATAATGTATATGCTTTATTTGAAGTGGTTTACCGAGGCAAGAACATTAAAATGTACCCATCAGTTGTGGAATCTTAATGGTAAAAGCCTGACAATTTGAAAAAAAATTGATTGATCATGATTTCAAACTGAAAGATTGTGGCTTTCTCACTGGAAAGAGAAACAATATTGTTTACAAGAAAACATTTGGCAAAAAATTGGATACTGATCAACCTGCTGCAAATGACAAGTAAGAACTGTGTTCCCAAGATTTTAAAAACTTTAAACCTGATGATATCTATAATTTTGATGAACTAGGATTATATTTCAGATTTCCTGATTTTTCAGTTTTAAAAAATTGACATCTCAAGTGGTAAAAAGCAGAAAGACCTCATAACAGTTTTCCTCATTTGCAACATGAGTGGAAGTGATAAAAAATAATGCCTAGTTATAAGCAAATAAAAAAAATCCTAGATGTTTCCGTGGCGTTTCCTTGCCTGTAAACAATTCAAACATGCAAGGATGATGTCTGATTTTTTTTCTAAGTTTTTGATTAAATGGAATAGAAAATTAATCAGTCAGAAAGGTTAATTAATTTTAAATTTTGTTTATTTTAGACAACTGAACAGATCATACACCAGTGAGCTATAATTTAAGAAACATAAATTGTTTTTTTCTTCTTTTTTTTTTTACCATCAAAGATGGCCATAGTAGATCAGGGAATTGCAAAAACCCTGAAAGTTTTATATAGAAAAAATATATAAGGAGGATGATGAGATGAAGCTGGACTTGAGAAGACTGCAAATGATATAGTGAAAAAGATTACACTTCTAGATGCTTCTCATATGTTATGCAAAGCTTGGAATGAATTAGAAGGTGAAACCATTCAAAACTGCTTAAAAAAAAACTAGTTTTATTGAATCTGATGCTAGTAAGTTCAATCTAAGATGTGGATGATGAAATTAATAAAGTGGATCTCTATTGGCAATGACATTTCTGTTTGTGCTCCTGCTACTGATGATAAAATTGTGTCAGAAATTATGAATGAAGGGCTGGAAGAGGGCAAGATCGAAGAAGCAGAGTAAGTTTGGCCACAAGCACAATCGTTAAAATAAATAACTGATGCACTATCAGTTCTATGGAAAAATCTGGAATAACACGGAGGAAAGCCAAAACAATTCTATGATTTTTATGAAGTGGAAAATGATGCCTTGGAACACTATAAAAAATATACTACACAAAAAGATAAGCATTTACATGGAATTATAAAATAACTGAAATTTGTGTTATCATAATGTAAGTTACATATTCATTTTTTCTTAATTCATTGCATAAAACATTTTTATAAATTTACATTTTACAGTATTCTCCATTTTTTTAGTATTTATGCGGTATCTTTTTATACTAAAGTATTATATTTAATAGAGTTGACTAAAACCAAAACACATAACAGTAAAGATAAGTTTTTCTTTGTTTTTTCATATAGATTAATTTGTTTTAATGTATCATGTTATATATCCAACTACAAACTGTACCTAACACATACTCATATATTCATTAAATTGTGTACATTGTTTTACGATATTTTTTACCTCCTTGTACAAAGTAAGTATTGTAATTTTAAAAAATATTGATTTCCAGATTTCAATGAAAATATCCATTTTGAGTAGTTTCAATGTGATGTCTGTACATATCTCGCATAACTAAAAATAGGATGTTGAAATTTTGGATTTAGAACTGTTGTAACATCTAGTTCTGCACCCTCCCCGCCCCTTTGGATTGCAGGGACTGAACCAAAAGTGTCCAAAAAAGCTCAAAATCCAAAAAAATTTGGATTTTAAAGTTTTTCTATACTGCAGTAATAAGTCCTCTTTGAAAGCTTTTCAACGATATATCATAAGTGGTACTTATTTTCATTGGTTCCAGAGTTATAGCCAAATAAAATTTTAATTAATGAAATATTTGAATCTTAGGGGAAGGCACATCAGTTGGAATCTAACTTCATCTCATTTTTTAACTTAAATATATTAATTTATTAATAATTATTAACCTCTGAGAGTAAAATTATTTTTACGATTAATAATAATAAAAAAAAAATCATAAGGTTTTAATGAAATAATAAAATTTTATGTACGTTCATTTTAAAAAAATTTTGTAAATGTAATTTACAAGGGCCTACAAGGAAGTCATGTGTTGTCCACATAAGATTTTTTATGTAAAATTAGGTTGCATTGTACAGGAAAATGACCTTCGATGCTTAATTGACTCACTTTTGTTATGTACTAAGTGATTCTAATAAGTGGTATCTACTATATTATGAAAACTGTGGGAGGTATGGTTCTGGAACTGGTTTTATTCAATTTGTCAAGTCAAAAACCATAAGAAACCATCAAGTTTACCCCTTAATTTGGGTTCCAAGAATTTCAGTATGGTTTTATTTCACTTTTACCCAACAATCAGAGAGAAATCTTTTGCTAGCCATAACTTACTAATAGAGGGTTTCTGGAACCATGTTTATATGAACTTTTTTCATTATTTCTATTAGTAGAAAGAACTAAAAAAGCGCCAGTAACATTACATAAATCACTCTGTATAAGGAAATTCTGATTTAAATCTTTTATTTTATCTCTTTTTAGAGAAGGCATGCAATTGAGGGATGTGTAGATGATAAAGATTTGAATTTATCAAATAGTTAACTGAGAAACTAGAAATTATATTAAGATTAAACTGTTACCAAAGAACAGAAAGGAAGAATAGTATCAAACCAGTCACATGATTGATTAAAATAAGAAAAGAAATGCATGGATAACAAACTATAATTCATTCACACACAACATAAAACTGGGTGGATGAAAAGATGCCACAGTAAGTCTGGCCAATTAAAATATAGATCATGCTCCATGATAATAGTGAAGCATTCAATAAAAATATGATCATAACAAAATAAACAAATACCATTGATATTTTTTTGTAAACAAAAAAATCACAGACAACTTCTTATATAAAGTACTGTAGAAGTTGAAAAAAAAAGAACATTTAAATTTATTAATAAATGGTAATGAATGCAAAGATAAAAAGAAAATGACATACCACATCAACCACTTCTGCCTTTTTCTGTGCGTAGGCACCCCACAACAGGAAGACAAGACCCTTATAATTATCACTAAGATGTTTAATAACAGCTGTAGTTAGCTGCTCCCAACCATGATCTTTATGAGAGTTGGGCTTGTTTGCTTGAACCGTTAACACAGCATTCAGTAACAATACACCTTGCACTGCCCAACCAAGAAGATATCCATCTTCTGGCAAGTCTAAAGCTTTGTAGTTTTTACTAAGTTCCTTGAACATGTTTACCAAGCTGTGAAAAATATAAAATATACAAATAAAATAAAACTGTGTAGAAATTTTACACCAACATGATAGTCTATTAACATACATAAGGAAATTATTAACCCTTCCACTCTGAAGTTCACATGGTATAATTAAGTGATGATGCTATCCAGACTCATAATCATATTATCTTGATCATCATTATAAATTGTTTAATTCACAGCTTTTATTTTTATTGTAAGATTTGAAACACAAATGCTTATAAAAAGACTTCAGAGATATTTCTAATAAAAAAAAGATAAATAGTTAAAAGAGATATAATTTAATTTAGAACCATACCTATCTAAATTGAATTTTATCTCTATTGTTACAAGCTATGAGTAAAAAACTCATAAAAATTATGAATTAAGCTCTAATACATGTACATTTTTATGAGTGCATTACTATGGCTTTTTTTGTATTTAAAAAATTTGAGTAATTTTTTGCATTACTCTACACTGAATGACAACTTTTTAACATCTTTTATTTGATTCTGTAGATCTCTATTAGGCTTATCTAAGTTTGAAAATGAATACTTCATTATGAAGTTTAATACAATATAGTGATGTAATACTGCATTTCTTCATGAGTTTTTAAGTAGTAAATGTTCAGCATGTCTCTGAAAATTACAATTTCAATATATATGCTAGGATAAACTGAAAAAAATCTTTAGACTGCTTAGAAAAAGAACCCTTAAAAAATGTCCTGACACAATTCTGAAAAATTTTTTTATAGGCTTTAAAATGTATGACAAATTCAAACTTGTTCCATCAAAAATTAACAAACTGTTATGAAGCCTTCTTCTTAAAATAACAGTATAAAGATATTTGATGAAGAAATGTTTTCAGTTTTTATGATATTTAGAAATAAACTGAGAAGTGATTAGTAAAATGTGTAAAAATTGCATCTAGCATGTAAATTCAGCTAACACAAGGAGAGGTCACTTGTTACACCAGTCAATCTACATTAAGGAGTTTTTGTAATGCATGTAGTTATAAAACATATGATACTTTTATGACTACAGAGAACTTGAGAAAAAATTAATATTTATACAATAAGGAAGTTCAAATATAAACAGCAATACAGTAAATTGCCCAGTATGATTTGCTAGTAATTTAGTGAGTTAATGATAATGAGTGATAAAATAAAGTGGAATTTAACACAGGTGTTAAACCGTTAAAATTATCTGCACTCAAAATTAATGAAATGATTTTTACAACTTTATTAAAACGATGTAACAGGTCTTTTGCTTTGATTTCTGTGTTGTTGAAATTGTTGGAAAAATAAGAATTTAACTGATTTTAATAAATATTCACATAAAAAAAACACCTTGTTCACTTGAAAAGTGTAATGGAATAACATACCAAATTCCATTGGTAGACATTAATTTTAATGATATTACAAAAATTTTTCAAAACTTGCTATATAGTTTTTAGTCATACTTTAATCAAATAATTATCATACATTGCACAAGTTTAATTAGAAGGTTAATTTGGATTTCGAAATATAACATCATATATTGAAATTTCTAACATATTTATAAAATATCAAACAAATTTTCAGACATTTACTATACAAAGTAACAAAATAGTGGTTTTTGTAAAAAGTTTTTATTCCAATACTTAATTAACTGTCACAATTTTCATCAATGATGCAAAATTTTATCAATAGGCAATTTCAGGAAGTATCTTAAATTATTACACCTGCATCCTTAATTTACCCGAAGAGGGGATGATTGCAAAAGTAATGATGGAATATTGTATTGTCACCTGATATTAGTAACTGTACAAAATTTCATCAATCAGCAATGTCAGGAAGTATGTTAAATTAAGGATGTGAGATTTGAGGACAGAAATGAAAAAAAAAAAAACACCTGCGAGTTAAAGAAAAGCAAGTAATAAAAGAAAATTATAAGCAGTTCTGTATATTTTCTGCAGAAAAGATGGTTTTAACTGTATAGTTATTTTATTTTTTTAATGCAGTAAACACATCAAACTAGACTGTAATTACCTAAAACATTGATATACATACTGTAAGTGAGCAAGTTCAAAAGCAATTTGAGTTCTAAACTTGTAGCAATCATTTTTTTTTTTTTGGGGGGATGTTAAGAATAAATACAAATTTATATATATAAAAAACATGTGAAAAGTACTCTTAATTCCCAATGTGTAGATTGGAAATCTTTTTTTGTGGAATGTATGTAAAATCAGAGGGAATATAAAAGTATGTATGAAGCCATCATATTTGAAAAGATATGGCAGAAATACAATAAAAGCCCTATCAGAAGTTGAGCAATGTTTCAAATAGCTACATGAAATGAACTTTTAATTTTTTTTAAAACTAACGAACATACAGCTTATAGCAAACAATAAACCATTCAAAACACATAGTTTGTTCAGATAATTTATAAATTAGTGATGCCATATTTGTATTCTAGTAAAAATGTGAGAGGAATGAGCAATGATAACAGGTATTATTGGAATTGCTAAATCAATGATTGAAATGGTACATATACTTCTTTAAAGTAGTAATATTCAAAATTATGTTCATAATTAAATTTTATACAACATTCTGATGGAGAGATCTCAGCATAAATACTGAGGATAAAGACAAAATATTTCATTTCTGTTTCTAAATACAATTTTCTAGACAATTTATTTTTATGAAGATCATATACCACAGGGATTTGAAGATAATCTCCTACTACATATTACAAGAGGTGCTGTGATATCTTGATGTGCATCAGATGTTGACAAAAACAAACACTAAGCAATTGATGAAATGCCATAAAAAAAGATTTATGACGAGGATATAAAAACAATAATTCTTGAGAAGAAAACACAGCAGAAGGTGGTGACAATGAAAATCTTGAGAAAGAAATTAACAGTTAGAAATTAAAAAACATGGAAATTCCATTCTCTTGATCTTGTTTTAAATTAACAAAGATTTAAATACTACTATACTTGAACTTTTCCGTAACAGAATGTTTTCTACCTTTTGGGACATGTAAAAAAATAAAAACTTACAGTATGGAAGCTCTTCGGTTCAGTCTCTTCCTAATTTCATTATTAATAGTGAAATGTGAATTTTTCCAAAAAAAAATGTTTTTATCTAGTTCAACCCTAATACCTTAAATACCCTTTTTAGCATATTCATAAAGTAATAAATTAATTGTAATAAAAAAACACTGTTTTATTTTTATTTACACATTGCATTCCAATGGAATGCAATGGGCAACTACATAAGAAAAAAACAAATTTCTGAAAATATTAGCACATTAGTTGAACCTCATTTTAAAAGACTAAAGAGAGAACCCACATAAGTGTATTTTTAATTAATGTGACTGAGGCCCTTAATTAGAGATAAACTATCTGTATTTAAATAATTGTAAATACTCACCTAGGAGGAGGAGGCAAACCCACTGGAACACTGAAACACAGACCTGAAATACATTTAAAAAAAATATATATATATATGTAAATACATACATTAGACTACTTTGCAGAGTGATAGTAGTTTACAGTGTTTATTCATGAATCACAATAAACGCCTAATATGCAACAAATTTCTGCTGCAGTAGTCAGTGGGCTAGGTGCTAAACCAGTCGGTCTTGAGTTTAATTAGGCAATTTTACTATTTACTTATTTAATAGTTTTTTTAATATTTTTTGTTTATATCATAATATTTTGATTTGATACATTTAATTTCAACACATATGTCGAAGAGTGGAATGAAGATTATTATTGATTGCCATAAATTTGATAGAAATAATAAAAAAAATGTATTATTAATAAATGTATTCAAAAAATAACTGCATTCAGGGGGAAATCATTAAGTCAATATTATTTAACAAATAGTTAACTTACTCAAAGGGATCTTTATGGAAATTACATTATTTTTATTAGAACATTGCTCTAGAAGCAAAAGTATAGTAATAAGCAAAAATGTTCCCATGATATTAAAAACCAAGCTTATTCTAGTAGCAATTGGTTATAATCTGATTAATATAAGATTGAAAACCATTTTTAATGAGAAAAGTGAGAAAAACAGGTAGTAAGAGTAAATAGGACTTCACAAAGATTTTTTTAATATGTTAGAGGAGGAAAAAGATATTGATAACGGTTTCAAAGCTTCTTTACTATAAATCTGATTAAAAGAGAACCGATAAGTAAAAATTGATCATACACAAATACCATCTGAATTACTGCGCTATCTAGCAAAATTACCTTAGATTCCAATAAAAATTTTATTTCTACCAAATTAAGAAAAGCAAGAGTGGAGAAACTTGAAAACTAACAGACTAAAAGTTTACACTCTCATGTTTTGTAATTACTTAATGGGCATTTTCAGGAAAATAGAGTAGAAGCTGAATTATATAAACAAATTCAGTGTCAGAAAAAATAGGGGAACAACTTAGGAGCAACTTTAGCTCCTCGGATAAATTTTTGTAATTAATCATTTTACTCTTTTCTATTTTATTTTTATAATTTTATTTATATTACATATTTTATTTTTGTCCTCTGTTGTTTATTAGTGACATACAAACTGATCTCTGTTAATGTACGTGAAGTCTTTGAATGTCTAAATTAAAATGAGAAAACTTACTAATTTATTAGTATTATGATTTTTTAAATTTTGATACTACTTTGTGGTAAATTTTTATAAAAGAATAATGATGATTTCATTTAAGTGAGTTGAATTTAAAACACATTTACAATAATGCAAATATAATTAAATTGTTACATGAAAAATTAATCTATCAAAGAAAACAAACTGATAAGACATCAAGATATGTCTTATCAGTTTAAAATTCAATGTAAATAATCAGATTATCAACAATAATTATAACTTTTACTTTTCACCTCTTTTGGCACACTCTAATGATATTAAAAAATGTTTTATTTAAAGTTTTGCATTTTTTAATATTTTGAGGTATCACAGTTCAAAAAACATAGTTTAGCAGTAATGAGACCATAGTATTGTAATTGAACTATTGTGGATTTTTTTTTCATCTTAGTTTTAATTAAGCCATGGCATTTATAGTGTATGCAAAATCTGAAGGTGGGTCAGCAGTGCACTGTGGCATCCCCTCCACTGCTCTTAACGTCACTTAGCGACTTCTCACATCAGCAGTCAAATTAGTGTATTTCAAAAATCACATCCATTAATTTGTTGACTTGCATCGCATCCAATAACGACAATACTATTATAGTAACAAAATACGTTTTGGTAATTTGTTGTTACAAATAAAATTATTTAATCCTAATATTTTGAGATGTATATGAAGTAATTTCTTTATTGAAAGCATATGGTTTTTCCAAGTATGTTAAACTAAAGTTTTGGTATTAACAGAAATACAAAAAATAAATATATTAATACAAGGTCTGTAAACAAAGTAATGAGACTAGTTTGTTTTTTTGGCAGCCAAAGCGTGGCAACATTGTAAAGTTACTAGTAAACATATGATTATATGAACAGCTGATTTATAGGTATTAATATTTTTAATCTACAGTTGTCACATGTGACGTAAACAAACTTTTTGTGAAACAAGTTTCTATTGTGCGTTATAAAAATGAGTGCTACTAATTATGAGCAACATTGTACAATTGAGTTTTGTGTTAAACTCAGTGAGAATGCTGCTGAAACTTTTTCAAAATTGAAATGGGCATATGGAGATGACGCTCTGTCATGAGCCCAAATTTTTAGGTGGTTTAAAGCATTTTCAGATGGCCGGAAATCAGTTGTGGTCGATCAATGCTCTGAAAGACTGTTAACGTCAAAACATGATGACTATGTTGGGCGAATCAGACTTGATACGGTACAACCAGTGATTAACTGTCAAAATGATTGCAGAACAATTGAACTTGAATCATATCAGTCCCATCAGATTTTGACAAACAAATAGGACATGAAAAAGATTTGTGCAAAATTGATCCCAAAAAATTTCACAGTTGAACAGAAAAACAACAGGGTGAAAGTGTGCCACGGTCTTCTAGGTAGATTGAAACTGATCCTGTATTTTCTAAAAAATGTTATTACTTGTGATGAATCTTGTATGTCTGAGTACGAGACCGGAAAAAAATGCCAGAGCAAGGAGTGGCACACTTCAAATTCACTATGTTCCAAAAAAAGCAGAAATGAGTAAATCAAAAATATGCTGATTTGTTTCTTCAATAGTAATGGCATTGCCCATAAGGAGTTTTAACTGGATGCTGCATCGAGTTGTGTATGATGGCACCTTGTCACACTGCACTGAGTTAACTAGTTTTTGGGAAAGAAAAACATTCCTGTAGTTCCTCAACCACCTTATTCATCTGACTTGAGTCCCTGTGAATTTTTCCTGTTCTCGATTTAAAAAAAAAAAACAAAAAAAACACTTCAAAGGACACATTTTGGAACAGTAGAAAACATAAGAAAAACGTAACTAATCATCTGAAGGATATTCCAGTTTCCGAGTTCCAACACTTCTATGAACAATGAGAATACAAACCATTTGAAGCGTTGCATGGCTCCCCAACGAAATTATTTCAAAGGTGACAGTCCATATACGAGGGTTATTTTTTTTCAAGTTCTGATTGGTCCCAAAATTAAAACCACAGTGAAAATAAAATTTTTTTTATTTGTAACAAGTACTTATATAGTTACACTATTTCTTTACATAGTCGCCACTCCGATTTAGACATTTGTCATAGCGTGGTACCAACTTTCCAATACCCTCATCATGGAACAGAGCCACCTGTGTTTTCAGCCATGTTTCTATGCTGGTCTACAGCTCGATGTCTGTGCCAAAATGTTGACCTCCTAGCCAGTGTTTCATGTGAGCAGAGGTGAAAATCAGATGGACCCAAGTCCAGGCTATATGGTGGGTGATCAAACATTTCCCAAAGAAAACGCTGTAGTGTGCAGCCTGACCACCTAAATCATGAACATCTGTACGTCCTGCTTTAAAGTTCCTGCACCATTGTCGCACTTTGCTGTCACTCATTGAAGTTTCACCGTACACATTATTTATTTGTCGATGAATTTCAGCTGCATTACACCCCCCAGCCTGAAGAAATTGAATTACCGCACGCACTTCACACTTCTCGGGAGATGGTATTGTTGTAGACATGTTTACGTGCTAGCTGCGTGTTCAGAACTAAACGAAGTGACACGGCGTGATTGAAGGGCATACTAGAGATGCTGCGCAACACATATGTGCAAAGGTTCATCCGTTTTTTGCGCGGGTTTTTATTTCACGACCGATCAAACCTTGAAAAAAAAATAACCCTCGTATAATTGGATTGTAAATAAAAAGTTTTTCTGAACCAGTCTTTACCTTATTTACAGACCTTGTATGACATAATACAAAAGTATATGAAATGAGTTATTTATTTATTACAGGCTATAATGCTATGATTTTCTTTTGACATGGCAGAGTTATTATGAAAATTATTTCTAAATAGCACGTACCTAATATTCTTCTAACATTTTAACTAATATTCTTTTGAGTTTGCAGGCCTATAAAACTACAAAATAAAAACATTAAATTGTAAAAAAAAAGCAACAACAAATAGTGTTAAAGAAATGTGAATAATAGTAACAGAATTATAATCATTATTAAATTTATTCTAAAAAAAATTATGAATACTGAGATATTAAGTTTGTACTGCAATAAACATAAACACTTGGCATGTGTTCTGCATGCCAAGTTAAAGGAGTGGGATAGAGAAGGCAAGTAAGACGGACCGGCCTTTAGATTTTACATACACTATATTATACTAGCTCTAATATATTAGAGGTTACAATAATATATACTGGAGGTTACTAATATATTTGTACATGGTTACCATTACTGGTGGTAAAATTAGTAATTTTATACTCCAAAGCACAGCAGAGAAAATTCAGAATAATTACCTGAATTTTTTTTTTGTGTGTAAAATATGATGGAAGTTTTAAGCAACAACTGAACCAAATAACCCTGGTCAAAATTCAGAGAATGATTGCCAGTTACACTACGAATATACAAATTGAAATACATACCTGAATTTTGTCTGCACCACTCACTGTATCCTTAAAAAAATTACTTCTGTAAATAATGTAAACCTTAAATAACTAAATCATTAAAAATACAACTAATACCACTGAAAATCTTTTGTTTAAAGGCAACTTTAGAAGTCTGGGGAAATCTCAATTAGTAATTAATTTGAAGAAATGTATAAGTCTATGAAACTCGGGATTTAATTCCTTGGATACACGAAAAAGATCAGATTTGGTAAAGGTGTGAACTTCTACAACCTGCTGGACTCCTATGATTTACATTAAAAAAAAAATGAAATACTGTTATTGTTTCATTTCAAAAATGCTCAAACTTAAAAAACAAATTAAAGACTTGGAAATTCCGTTCCTTTGACCTTATTTTAAACTAACAAAAATTTTATGATTGCTATACTTCAACTGTTCTACACCAAAATGCATTCTACTGTTTGGGACAATTATAAAATGAGCTAAGGCTTCAGTGCTTCCTCAGACTCTTTAGATCCCTAAATTAATAAAAATTTTAAATGTTGGTCATCTAAACGGTACTTTCAAAATTATATTCTGTTTGTGGAGATAAATAAAAACTCAATGATGTTAAAATGTTTGACCCCTCTAACTCCCTTAAATTTACTCTTAAATTAAAAAAAAGAAGAAAAGTTTTTAGTCTTGAAACCCCTTGCTCGTCAGGCTCCCTCTAACTTCCCTCAATTTATAAAAAAATGAAATAATACAATATTCTAATCAATTTTTTTTAAAAATCTACTTGTGAGGTTCAGTAAGAAAAGAACTCTATACTTTCATAGAGATTGTAGTGCCTAATTTGTGACAGGTCACTTGCGCACTTCATCCTTAAATGAATAAAACTGAAGTTTTCAAACATAAGTTCTACTTTAAAGGATAAGTATAAAATAGAAAAGTATATTGAGACTAGTAAAAGGATTCATGGTATTGAAAGCTTAAATCCCATTGTCTTTCAGGTACTTAATCCTCCTTTAATAATACAAATTGAAATTCCATGATTCACTGGAAAAAGAAAATTAAAATAAAAGCAAAGTTACTGCATAAGAAACATGTCTTGATGAACACATTGAACAAAAGTTAGAGAAAGTTATCTTCAAAGACTTCAAGTCTGTGCAATATCAACACTTAAACCACTGAATCATGGAGGTAACTGCAACTCTCCTTGCATTCTTGGGAGAGTGCAGGAAGTGGATTAATAAACTCATTGGTGAAGGGTAACTCACAGAGCTGAACATCATTGGTTGTAAGGTCTTCATCTGAACCAGCAAATATATTACTTAGAATAATTTAAACCCAACCAAGGTGGCAAATTATTCGACAGGGAGTGTTTGAATTGAAGATGACGAGACAGTGGGAGAGCTTGGCCGACAGGTTGTGACAAGACTTAACCAGATGTAACATGTTTATTGGCAGCTACCCACACCACTCATGCACTGTTCTACTACTATCAGTGCTATTTCAACCACCAGCATACATAAATCGAGTTTTTTCCGACCTCCGTGATCAAACCTGGTTTTGTTGGTGGAAATATATTTTCAGGCCATAAAGTGAACTTTTCATTTTCAAAATGGCTTCAAGAGGCTGTAAAAATTCTGCAGATTCTTTTTTATATGTATGGTGATTTAATGGTGGAAAGGCAAAAAAATATAACAAGTTTCATTTGACACGTATTTGAGTGACAACACAAGATCAAGAAAAAAGAGCTTTATGAACTAAACGATTTGGTTCAAGACTTAAGTCTAACCAAAGAAAATGCAGAACTGCTTGGTTTGAGGCTTAAAGAGAAGAGCCTGCTAGCAGCTGGCGCCTCATTTTCCTGGTTCAGATACAGAGAAAAGGATTTCCTTCTGTATTTTTCAGAAGGAGAATTTGTCTTCTGCACTGATGTACATGGACGTTTGACTCAATTTAACATTCCGTGTGAAAGTACAGATTGAAGATTGTTCATAGATTCGTCCAAAAGAAGTCTCAAAGTTGACCTACTTCACAATGGAAATACATATCCGTCTATACCCATCGTACATTCTGTCCCAAAAGAGGGTTATTATAATATGGAATTTGTACTTGATATATCAATGAATGTAGGACAGCAAAGAGGATACACAAAGTATCCTTCTTTTTTGTGTAAATGGGATAGCAGACAGAGAAAAGTATTGGATAAGGAAAGACTGACCAAAAAGAGCTTCATTAGAATGGATCTGAGAGCTTTTCGCTCTCATAGATCTGAATAAAGTTCTCCTTCTACCTCTGAATATCAAGTTAGGCTAGATGAAACAATTTGTTAAAGCCTTATCCAAAGAAGGTAAATGTTTTAAATAACCTGTGCCAAATTTCCAGTGTTATGAACTGTCAAACTAAAAGAGGGTGTGTTACTGGTCCGGACATCAGAAAACTTCTTAAAGGTAGTAATTTTGAGAAACAAATGAAAATTGCAGAAAAAGAGAAAAAAACGTGGGGAGCCTTTAAAGACTAAGTTTCTAAACAATAAGAAGGATCCAAACTTCAAACAATCATTGAGAACATGGTACAAAGTGCAAAAATTTAGGCTATTCCAAGAGCTTTAAGGTTCACTTCCTAAATTCACATGTGGACTACTTTCCTGAAAATCTGAGTGTCATTAGTGAAGAGATGGGCGAGAAATTTCATCAGGAGATGAAAGAAATAAAGGATTTTAAGGAAGATGGACTACAATGATGACAGACTATTGCTGGATGTTACACCGAGATGAACCCTATCGAGAACATAGAAGGAAAAGTGCGAAGCAGCATATACGTTGTCCAAAGAAACTTTACACATGGAATAAAACTGTAAGTATTTTACATACTTTGTCATTAAGGGTGGGGAGTGGTTTCCAAAGGCATGATATACCTCATACAAATTAATTAAATAAGTAAAATTAAATTAATTAAAAAATGCATTAAAACAGAATTTAGGCTTACTTCATTAGAAATGAAGGGGTCAATGATCCCCCCCCAATCCTCTTCAGACCACTCAACCGTTTTGCTATAAGAATACATAATATAACCAAAAAAAGTGAATATATTATATTAATCTATTATAATAAAAAGTTTTCTTTCTATTTCATTACATCTCATTTTCGCAATTTTTCAACTTCATACAAATTTTGAAATTTGAGAAAAATCCTGATGTTTTCAGATTCAGTGCTAAAAATAAATAAAAATCAATTATAAAAAAACAACCACTGCGGGCTTGTGTTATAAATGTTTAGTGTCCTTATTACAAAGATTACTTTCTGTAACATTTTTTTGTTTTAATTTTTAAAATAAATGAATATTTACGTTGAAATTCATTACAATATGTAAACATAACCGAACTTGCAGTTCTTTTACTAAATTGGTTAATTTGTCATCAGATGTGATCATTTGATAAAACTAATTATTCAAAAATACAAATTTATCTGACAAAAAACCAATTCATATTTTATATGTTTTTAAAAGTCGTTTCAAAATATTTTTGGCTGTACTCAGAACTCAATCTCTGAGATAATTAGAAAAAACTTTCAAGGATGTTACAAAATCTTTTATCATAAATTATGGTTTGGTTGTTACATAAGTTTATATTCTAATAATTATCATCACTGACCATCTTGGATAAAAATGTAGCAAATGTTATAATCAATCCTTAATCTTTTTTTCCAGCAGTGAAAATGATACTTAAACATTAAAACAATTATTACCACTTATTTCGTAGTAATTCAAAACAAAATAACATACCATGCGCTTGTCTTGGGTTATGATATGGATCTTGACCTAAAATTACAACTTTAACTTCATTCACTTTACAAAGTTTAGTCCATGTCCATACTAAATCTTGTGGAGGATATATAGTTTTGCTGTTCCTTTCAGCAGTAACAAAATCACTTAACTGAAACATTTAAGACATAACACTTAAAAATTTTAGTCTTTAAGTTCCAGATACATGAAGGATTAGCTTATTATTACAATTATGGTTTGTTTTTTTTAATCACAGAATACATAATTTATGGGCATTTTTAATTTAATTTAAAAAATCCTGTTTAATATTTGTTGCTCATAGCTGATGACAAGATAATTTTTTTTTTTAATCTCAAAAACTAAAAATTAAATTAAATTAATTGTATAATTAAAAAATATATTTTTTTTTTAACTGTGCATATTAAAATATTTTATAGATTATGAAACATCTTTTATATGATTTCATAATGTGTTAACAAATAAAATCAAGTGGTGTAAACATAATTTCTGAAATTTAACAAGTCAAACATAATTCTTTAAGTTCTGTAAAAATCATTTTTCCGTAAAGATTTTTATACTGAATTGTAATAAGTATTAAAAATTGTAAAATAACTGAAAATGTTATTTTTCTAAAAAAATACTTACTTTTATCTTATTGTAAAATTAAAAAAGCACTAACTTATGCCTTACTTAAAATTTAAAAGACGTACAGAATTTTTTTACTAAAATTAACATGCCAGTTCATCCCCCAAAATTTATTTCTAGTGATTTCTTGTATATTTTTTCATCACAATACAATTTTGAAGGTGTAATAATGAAAGAAAATTCAAATTGTACGTACATTCCACTAAAACTTCTGTTTCTAGTGTTTTTTCTTAGATTGTTAATTCTAAAGTTAATTGGCAAAGATAACTCTCCTGATTAAAGGGATAGTGTAGGAAACATTCTTTATGATCAAAAATGCAAAACTGAAAGGTTTCGTAACTAAAGTAATTTTTAACAGAGCACAGTAAAAACAAAAAACCAATCTGAAGGCTTTTAGTATTACAAAAGACCATATAACATTTTTGCTATAATCGATTTTTTAAATATTACAAAAAAACCCTCATGCACGGTACTTCATTCACAACTCAAAAATCTAAATAAGAGTATAAAACTAGTGTGTACAAAAAAGCAGAAAAAAGAGATGGTCCTTAATTATTTCTACATTACATTTTTTCATTTTACTTTATTTAATTATTTTGTTATCCTGAATTTTTTATCAATGAGTATAAAAGGCACATCAAACTTTTATGGTTTATTTTCTACGATAGATAAACCATTTACAATTCCTACTTCAAGGCCAGCTTATCAGCCAGATTGATCACCGGGGTGACTAACAGTTTTAAAAATCTGTAAAACAAAGTATTAAACAAAATACAATCAGTATGGGCGAAAAGTAAAAGCAAGTGCACCACTATTTATGACATTATCCTGGTTGATGACAACAAGGCTTAGAGCATACAGTGGCTCTAGCCAGCAATTTTCCAGCAAAGTTCTGATCATACAATCCACAGTACTGTTTCCACTCTTAATTTTTATAGTTAATCCACTTAATAACACACTCGTACTGTATCTCAGATGAGAATTGATGGTTATTAATTTTGTTTTGATTATTATCTGATGAGTATAGCGGTCAAACGTACTTATAGTTATATATAAGTATAAAATAGAAATTTTACACATAAATGTTCATATCTTTTGTTTATTTATAGCATACTACATAATTTCTACTAATAAAGTGATTTATATTACAATCTTATCAATGTGAAAGTTTCTCATTACAGTGGAACTTGCCAGAACAATATTTGTTTTGGTTGATATTTGATTTCTCTCAGGTTTCTGCTTTAAAACGTTTTACAGTATTATTCATTCAAAATAAACAGAATCAAATAAACATTTTTATAAAAAAAAAGGCCAGCAATAATAACCATCTGATGCATATCTACACTTACAATTATTGAAGATTTTTGAAAACATTAATTTATTGTTTGAAAAAAATGTATTATTAAAAAAGTAATAATTTAAAGTAATTTACATTGCCATGAAAAACAGAATTTATTTTTATCATTGATTATATCAATAAAAAAAAATAATCTGGTGGCTAAAATTTGCTAATTGGTTGAATTACAAAACAATTTCAAGTTTTAACTAAATTTTATACTAAATAACAGCTAGTATCTATGCTTGCTGAAGCAACACATTACCCACGATCAGATCAGACAAGACCAGTCGTTTATGAAAGACTAATTAAAAATAATAGTATAAAGAACAATTCCGGCTGAATCATAAAAAACAATTTATAATAAATTACAATATTTTTCAGAAAAAAATTAAAAACTTCAAAATATGCATTTATTGGCAAAAAAATAAATTACCTACCTTCTTAAAATATGGTTTACTAAACTCTTTCTCTAAAGCAGCAAACCACGTTAATCCTATGTTAACATCCAGAACTGGAAGTGTCTTAGAAATCAGCTTCAATTTTGCCGTTAGACGTTTCTTTTCAATTTCTTTCTTGTCATCTGATGAAATTTTACTCACATTCTTCTCCTCTGTCAACTTATCAGATCCATTTCGATCATTAGCTTCAGTTTTTTGACTCAAATTACTAATGGTTACATCTGTTTCTTCTACACCATTGTCATTTAATTCTGCAACATTTATTTCATCTTTATTAGAATCAGGATTTGTGTCGCTCACACTACATTTAAATTTTTTGCATGGAGAGTTTTGTAAATTCGTGAGTGGATTTCTTTTGGAAGCAACAGGGCTAGGTTTAAAAAATGCCAATATGTTTCGTTGAACGCTCATGACAAAATAACAAGAGTTATAACATTTACAGAATAATACTACCTTTAGATGTCACAGACAGAAACAAAACTGAAGCCAAAATTACCACATACAAATTTCTACAATAGGTACAGACAACCATCACCCGGTCTACAAGTTCACTAAACACTGGCTTCGGCGAATAAGCCCGCGAAACTACTGTAGTGCGTGTTTCCGGGCTTAGGAATAGTGTGCAGCCAACTTAACAGTATGTTATTTTTTTATTGTTACAAGTTTTGACAAGGTAGGTATTTTAAAAAAAGGAGATAAAGTGATATGTCAATATAATTGTAAAGAAAAGATAATTAAAAAAACACATAATAAATAATTATGCATATATATTTTACCTGATTCTATGAAATGTTGACAAGTTTCTTTTTATATCAATCTACCTGTAAACCATGTAATAGTTGTAAGTAGTATTTGCTTAATAAATATTATTTTATTTTATAGTAATATAATAAATAATAATTGTAATAATGTTATAATATAATGTTAAAACTAAATTAAATTGATAACTATTTTATATATTATTATGATAGTATGTTTATTGTATTAAATAAATAGAAACTGAAATTAAAAAAGATTGTGTGGAAAATTGTTAGTACTTAAACAGAGTTAACCAAAAGCAATTAGGAGTAACTATTACCAGCTGGTTTTAGTACATATGATTGAGCCATGTGTGTTTGGTGTCTTGATTAAATTTAGTTGGAAGTGATTTTGGTGTTGCGTATAACGTTTTAACGAAGTTTTAGAAACTTAATTATTGGAGCATAAATTTTGAAATGTTACGTTTGTTAATGAGAAGATATTTGGGTAATGTTGTGTTGCTGCTACATATATTTTTGTTTGGTTTCCGTAATTAATCTCATCGCTGTTGTGCTTGACACTGGTTTGCCCTGCTCCTTATAACCAATTAAAGTTTAGTATGAAGGTGGGATATTAGATTTACATAATTTTTATGTTAGGATGGGTACTAACAGAATTTTCTTAAGTGTTATTTTGTTCGACTATTTTTAGATCTAACGAAAAAAGGAAAAGTTAGCTTGTAATAGAGTGAATAACTCTTATAACATCTTAGCGATTAAAACTGAATATGGATCGTTAGTATATTAGTAGATATTTGTATATCTACTAATGTAGCGACTCCTGCTACATTCATATATATAAAACATACACGCGCGCTTTATAACAATACCATTTTGATATTTAATCATTTTTTATAAAAAAAACCAAAAAGTATCAGTTTTCCTCTTAAATATTTTTTATTCATATTTTTGTGTTATTTCAATTGAGATTTAATCCACATTTCCTATTTTTATATTAAAAGGTCTACTTTGAAATGAAAATATAAAGTAAGAACAGGTTGCACATAGTTTAATTAAACACCTTTGTAAACTAAAGAATTCTAAATTTAACTAATCTGTCTCATTATTATTGGATTTTCTGCAGAACTAGTATTTTTTCTGTTGAAAATTAATTTATTTGTAGACCTATTTACAAATTTCTGAAAAAACGTTTTTGAGAATAAGAGTTTAAAGTACATAATGATCTTGAACCATATTATTTTTTTCAAAATGTGTTGTTCCTCCTCAGCATGTAACATATCTCTGTAATAACATAATCTGTAATCTCAATTTTTAAAAGACGAGTAACAAATAGAAAAAGTAAGAAAAAGAATAGTTCACTAAGGGTCAGAATATTTTGGTTCACCTGAAGGTATTTGCTGATAAAATTTATTTTTGTCATAGTTTTAATCAGATTTAAGGTGTTGAGATTAAAGGCTATTTTATTTTTAGGATGTTTCATATTTTTTGTGCAATAATACATTTTACTTCCACAGCATTTTTGCATATACTGGAGGAAATGTTAAAAAACTAATTGAAAACTTAAGTTATAAAAACCCAGAGTCGCAGTTTTAGAACTAAATATTTTTATAAAAAATAGATCCTTTTTTTGTGGAGTGGGGGCGGGTGGGGTATGGTATTATTTTTCATTATCCTAAAGCAAGTTTTTATCAATGAATTTTTGTGAAATTTATTTTATTGATAATGATAATTTATAAACATTAATAAATAATTATTATAATTAATTAAATGAATTGTTAAAAATTTAATGTGTTTATTTGGGTTTTATTTTTACATTACGTTATTATAAGCGAGATTTTCAAAGTATGAAAGTGATATTTATTGTACTTACAGAAATAAAACTGTGACTTTTTGTACAAAGCAAAAGGCAACCATGCCTTCCAGAGTATAGTAGACTGAATGGTTTGCAACTCTGTATCTCTGCCTTTGGAACCAGAGAAAATAGCTATCGTCTAATAAATTTCGCACTGTGCCTTTTTCAACAAAGTTTTTTTTTTACTATTCCGCACAGCCTTTCAGCAGTCTGGGTATACACTTCAGGATCTCTGAAATTGTGAGAGTGTATACATAATTACAGTTCAAATTTCACATTCTGTTGGTGGCCTGCCACTGATTGAAATAATTAAAAAACCCAGTGTGATGAAATTGATTATTATTGGCAGTAACAAATCCAAACTTTGGTTGTAAACATAAACACTTGAATGCTTTGGGGCAGATCCTGCTGAAAAGTCATTGCTGTCGTGGTACTCAGCCAATGTTGTATTTTCTTTTAATGGACATAGATTCATCAATTTTGACAGTCATTTTCTGATCACCAATAACAGTTATTAACAATTTCTTATGTATTTTCACCTTCTGCTGTTAATTCCTGTGATCCTTTTATCTTTAATCAGGTAAATTATACTGTGGTTATTAATTTTTTTGTTTACTGCTATTATTTTGCATGTTAAAACAAAATGTTGTCTTAACTAGAAAGATTCTTCCTTTTCAAAAACTGACCACAAAATAAATCTTGTGTGGTTTGTCCTAATTGTATACACATTTAATCCAAAGAAAACCTCCACTAACAACTCCATTATCGCAATTGTTTGGCTTATTGTGCTTCAGTGGGGATTAAACCTTATTTACATAACTATAAAAATAAGCTGATTTAAAATTGATATCAGAATTGCAGCTATTTAAATTTGAATTCATTTATTTGAAAAAATTAAATATGAAATAACAAACATATAATTATTTAATGTGAATTATGTAATTTGCAGGACCAGCATGTATTCATACTTCCTGTGTTAGACAACATGGTATACGACACTCTTCATCAGCTGAAAATAATACACTTCCTAGCATTTCAGATGATATGGTATGTTGCATGATGTTGTTATTTGCATTACATGTTACATTTATTGCATTACATGTTACATTTAATTTGTTAATAATAATACATTTATTAGTTTATTTTCATCATGATTATTGAACAAGATCAGGATTAAATTTTGTGTAATTGTGAAGCTACAACGTGAGAGTTAAGTGCAGTTTAGAGCTTCCTAGTTAGCGAAGGGTTTCTACTATTCAGGATGCTAGTTTTGTAATAGGCTGCATGCATATGATCAAGTTAAATGTCATTCTAAAGAGTTTGTTAGTATTAGGAGCCTTTTAAAACAAGTGTTTGAAGAAAGCTTCATGGAAGATGTTATTACTGACTACTAATTCTAATATATTATTGAGTGATTAATCAATATCAACTGTCATATTTGAATTTTTTGAATTCAAAACACAAACATGTATAAATACCTACATCCTAAATACATTACACTCTTTTTTGGGCAGTCATGTAATTACTTACTAAAAATAAATAAAATAAGTATAACAGTTATAAAAGAAATTAACAAGGTAAGAGAGTGGGTGCTGAAACAGAAATAAAAATAAAAAATTCAAATATAGACTTTTGGGATGGTCAGTTCATCATCTCCTCTGTCCCCAATTCTTTTGCTGGATCACTCCGGAGATGAAACTGTAAATCATGGAGAACCGGTGCCTGTTCTCCAGCATCTTGCTGATTATGTTCTCCACTTGTATTGGACCCATCATCGCTTCGCACACCTGTTGTTCGTTATCCCATCTTGCGCCCTCAAAAATAATATTTTCTCGGGTGTCCACCTCGCCACAGTACGGGCACCCGTCATCTTTTATACAAGTATATTCTTGGATTGTTGATTAAGTTTTAGTGTTATTGTTATTTGAGTGTAATGTGTTAAGTGTTAGTAGCAATTTTTGTAATGTGCATCTTTTTTGATGATTAAACTTTTTTCTCAATGTTGTAGCCGTAAACTCAGCTTTCACATCCCGTTATGATCCTTTGTATGAATGTTTCATCAGCATGGGCTTGTTCAAGAAGCTGCCAACAAACGTCCATTCTGTTCTTTCTGATGTTCAGTCATCAAATGAGGAACAAACTTTGCTGAAACTGAATTCATGTTCAATTTTTCAGTCAAAATGTCATGGCATGATCCAAATGAGATGCTATCCTCTCCTGCAAGTTCTCTTTCAGTCAGCCTGCATGCACCAGATCATGCAGTGAGCTTGGGTTCAGATGCAGTGATCACGGTTTCTGAATGTGGGTCCATAAAATCAATGAATTCATTGATTTTACATAAAAAATCATCAGTTCAAGTCGAAGGTCATTTTCAATTGACTGTCGACTACTTTTAAATCATGAAAACCGTTTGTAACATTGCTTATGACCCAGAGCATCATTTCCGTAAGCTTGTTTAAAAAAATTAAACATTTCTGTGAAAGATTTCACAAAAATCACTACTAACACTTAAACACCTTGCATTCAAATAACAATAACATGAAAACTAAATGAGATATCAACAAGAACATGTGGTTACAGAGGAGGTTATGCAGAATACAATACTGCCAACTGCACTTCACTAAATATCTCTGTTGACACATAATTAAAAATGTTTGGTTATTTTCTGAACATACCTTGTATTCAATCTGGCGTGAACTAACATTTACGATTTCTTAAGGCCATGCATTTGAATTCAAGTAGTTGATTAACTGTATCATATTTTTTGCCTTTTGATGTTCAGCAATTTTATTTTTTATGTTAGATTTTTAATATTTATTGTCTTTATTTCACACTTAGCATACTGCATAGGCGTTTTTGTTGTAATTTTTAAAGTAAATCTTAATTTTTAGTCATATACTGTAGTAAATTTGTGTCTGGGCACTGATAAATG